>NW_026596125.1:829831-910654 GCF_907164565.1 Psammomys obesus
AGAAAGAAAGAAAGAAAGAAAGAAAGAAAGAAAGAAAGAAAGAAAGAGAAAGAAGAGAAAGAAGAAAGCTTTTATTCCATAAAGTGAAACCCACAAGAATGTTCAAGGCAGCTATATTTCTAATAGTCTCAACTATAATCCAAATGTCTATCAACATTAGAATGAATAAAAACGTAGTATATGCACACAATGGAATATGCTACAGCAAGGGAAAAGCATGAACAAAGGGCACGGTTTGAAAGCATTTTGTAGTGGAGAGTGACAGAGATCACGGCTAGTGGGCATTCTATGTGATTTCCCTTTGTTACAGTTCAAAACAGACAGAAGTCATCTTCAGTGACAGATGTCAGTCAGAATAGTGGTTGCTCCTTAGCCAAGATGACTAAGAGGAGCATCAGGAAGTCTGCAGGGCCGAATGTTCTGCATTTGCATTTTGCTGGCGGCAGATGGGTGTGCGCTGCGTGCATCATGCATCATTGCATGTGTGCACTGTGCTGGGGTTGTCCTCACAGATGTCTTTAGAAGGGAGCATATCCCCGAAGCCTGGCACTGAGCCCTGCCCCGTGGTCCACGGACAAGGTCTTGATTCTGAGCCTAACTCAGACTAGATTTATCAACTAACCTGCTGGTAGTTCCTGATCTATATAAAAAGGATAAAAATAGCCCCTACTTCCTGGCATTGTTCTGAGTTACAGAAGATAATTCACACAACCCCTGCGAGGCACACGGTCAGCACACCCGAGAAACCAGGCGTGGTGCTTTTGCCCCTCCCCTTTTCTCCCCTAACCACCTAGTCCATCTCCATGCTGCCTTTCCCTCTTAGTTTCTGTGTGCCGAGTACACATATATGTATGTGTACTGCATGTGTGTACATGCATGAGGAGGCCAGAAGGCAACCTCGGTGTCACTCCTCCACAGGCACCATCCCCCCCATCAGGACAGGAAAGCTGAGCAGTGAGCCTCACGTCCGTCGACGCCTTGGCAGTGTCTGGATTGCAAGCTCACCACCATGCCTGGCGTACTGCCTGGGTGTTGGGGCTCAGCGCCCTTTGCTGCCTGAGCGGCTTCCTTACATTCCCTTTCTCCTGATTTTATTTATTCCTGCAGTGTCCTCCTCCTTTTAAAGAGCTGCAGGCTCTTTCTAATGAAGTTTATATGTCTTAAAATACCGAACACAACTTTACAGTTACGTTTTCTGAGTTTAAAAAAAGCAAACCCACTGAGTGTTTCTCTCTTTAAAATATAACTCCGTACTCACTAAACTCATCAGATGAACACACTTGTTATATCTGTCCAGCCTCCGTGGGTTAGCTCAGTGGTCACCTGGCTTGTGTGAATATTAGAATCCCACAGGATCTCATGATGGTGCTGGCAACCAGACCACTTTTAAACCAGTGTCTAAGGACTTGCCAGCTGATCCCAGGGTATGGACAAATTTGAGCATCGCTGGATTAGTTTTCCGTTCCTTCTACAGTGTCTCAGCTGCTTTGGCCTGTGGGTCTGATCCTGGTTCCACACTAGAATAACTGAGCTTTTTCTAAGTAGCCTCATGGCTCAGGCCTGCCCTCGGTAAGGCCCAGATGTTTCCAAGGTCCAGCACCAGCAGTCCTTATGTACAGGAATGGCCTGCTGGTAATCCTTGGCATGAGGGTCACTCTAGTCCCCAGTACTGAATGTTCTACTTGGCTTAGAGTACTTTCTTCTTATGGTTAGAAAATTCCTGTCCCTGTCCACTTCCTTTGCAAGCTAAGTATGGAGAAGTGTGGTGTCATGCTGATAAGTGTCTTAAATTTGTTTCGCCCTCAGTATGGGATTGTGCTGGATGCAGGGTCTTCTCACACCAACTTGTACATCTACAAGTGGCCAGCTGAGAAGGAGAATGACACAGGAGTGGTGCACCAGTTAAAAGAATGTCAAGTGAAAGGTAAGATGGAGGCTATGGAGGCGGGGAGAGCGGGACAGGAGCGGGAGAGGCACCAACACTACACAAGAGCAAAAGGAGCCAGCACGGAGCCCCGTGAGGAACACAGTGGAGTTGCCGCTGATGTGCTGTTATTATCACTGCAACGTGACATTGAGCTGGGCCTAGTAGCACAGGCCGGTAAGCAGGGGGGTCCCGAGGTTCAGGCCTGCCTGGACCACAGAGTGAGTTGGTGGCCAGCCTGGATGACTTAGAAAGACTCTGCCTTAAACAAGTCATGGATGTAGCTCAGTAGCTGACAGATGTAGCCTCTCATGCCCACAACCCTGTGGTCAATCCCTATTATTGCCAAAAATTATAATATTGAAATCAATACTTAAAAAAGAAGCAAATTTTAAAATAGCTGAAGGTATCCATTCCTCAGTTGAGGGACATCTGGGTTGTTTCCAGGTTCTGGCTATTATGAATAAAGTTGCTATGAACATGGCTGAGCAAATGTTCTTGTTGTGTACTTGAGAGCATATTTTGGATATATGCCTAGGAGTGGTACAGCTGGGTCTTGAGGAAGTGCTATTCCTAATTGTCTGAGAAAGTGCCAGATTGATTTCCAAACACACTTATAAGTGGATATTAGATATATAATATAAGATAAAACACACTAAAATCTGTACACCTAAAGAACCTAAGCAAGAAGGAGGACCCTATCTAAGATATCAATCCTCACTCAGAAAGGCAAAGGGGATAGACATCAGAAGAGGAAGAAAACGGAACAGGACAGGAGCCTACCACAGAGGGCTTCTGAAAGACTCTACCCAGGAGGGTATGAAAGCAGATGCTGAGATTCATAGCCACTTTGGGCAGAGTGCAAGGAATTTTATGAAAGAAGGGGGAGATTGAAAGACCTGGAGAGGACAGGAGCTCCACAAGGAGAGCAACAGAACCAAAAAATGTGGGCCCTGGGGTCTTTTCTGAGACTGATGCTCCAACCAGGGACCATGCATGGAGATAACCTAGACCCCTGAATGGATGTGGCCTGTGGCAGCTCTGTCTCCAAATAGGTTTCCTGGTGATGGGAGCAGGGACTGTCTCTGACATGAACTCAGTGGCTGGCTCTTTGATCACCTCCCCCTGAGGGGGAGCAGCCTTACCAGGCCACAGAGGAAGACCACACAGCCAGGCCTGATGAGACCTGATAGGCAAGGGTCAGATGAAAGGGGAGGAGGACCTCCCCTATCAGTGGACTGGGCAAGGGTTATGGGAAGAGATGAAGGAGGGACTGAGAGAGGATGAGGTAGGGGGCTACAGCTGGGATGCAAAGCAAATAAACTAATTAATAAAAATATTAATTTTAAAATAGCTGAAGGTGTAGCTTAGTGGTGTTGTGCAGGCTTAATAGTCATGATGTCCTAGGTTGGCTTCCCAGCAATACACACACACACACACACACACACACACACATACACACATATACACACACATACACACACATACACACACACACATACACACACACACACACACACTAAGAACTAAGTAAAAATAACTCTCACCAACAGGGCACTTCTGCATTAAGAACCCCATGTGCATTTTCTCACTCTCATGCTCTGTTGGGTGGAGAGCAGCAGCTCTGTTTTTAAAGTGAGGGCAACAAGATTAAGACAGGTCATGCCACTTGTTTAAAGTTACTTAGGCTGGCAACGGATGGGGCTGGCTGTCAGTCCCATATCTGAGCCATTGAGTCTCAGACTTGAAATAGCCCAGAACTACCCAGAGGGGAGGGGCTCTTAGAACATGGATGTAGGAACCCTAACTGCCAGAGTTTCAACTGAGCAGAGTCAACAGATATGGGTAGGAGCCTGGGGCTATACAGCTCTAAAAAAATGGTGCCTCTAATGGTATGGTCTGCTGATTTTTATTTTCAGGCTCAGGCTGCAACCTGGAGGACAGTGTCAAAAGCTTTTGGTCTCTTTAGAGGCAAGGAAGAGCGGCTCAAAGCCCTTTAGGCCTGGAGTCATTTAAATCTTGTTTTCCAAGGAAGGAAATAAAAGACTGGAGGGTTAGTGTCCAGTAAGTGGCCAGAGTCCAGCTGGTGATCCAGGGCCCTAGGCTGCACTACTGGCCCCTCACAGAAGCTCTGCTGTATGTGCTCATGACCACCCCCTCCAAGTCACACCCAGAGGATGATTGAAGGCTTAGCTCCCCCGACCTGCTCTGCCCTGCCCTTCCTCATGCACCAGACATCACGTCACACCACCCTCCAACCTTTGTCTCTCTTGGCCTTTTGAGCCAAGAACACACTGTTTCTCTTCAGACAGGTAATCTAGATCCCGGAGGAGAACTGACTTTTAACCTGATGGCCTGTTGCTTCCACTGACTTTTGTCATTTGCCAAGGAACCAGGCAGGGGGATAAAGAGAGAAAACCATTCTGCTGGGAGCCCAGTGTGCCAGCACTTAGGCCTTGCGGCTATGGGGCTCCTGGAGTTCCTAGAGGCTGCACCTTCACCTCATTGGCTGTCATTCCATTCACTGCCCTCCATTAACAACAACAATAACAACAACAACAAAAGTCAACAGATTTTTTTTTTCCGAGACTCATGCATGTGGTTGGCCCAACAAATACAGGATTTTCTCCTCCAAACAGAGTCAGTGAAATACAAAGGACAGGTTTCCCGAAGCAGAAGTAAGCTGCTGTTAGAGCATGGGGCGTCTCGTTGTGTTAAACGCAGAGGCTCTTTAGCAGCCCGTTTGAATAATCACCTTGAAAGCAAGCTCTTGCTACCAAGCGTCTGGAAAGCACCTCAGTGTGGGCTGGAAACATGGCGGGGTTAAACTCAGAAAGCTTAGGAGTCTTGTTTTCACTCCTCTCGACAGCAACCATTAGTTTGCTCGAAAGTGGGCCTAACAGTCTTAGCAGAGAGGCAGGCTACTGGAGTGGAAAAAGACTCTGAGGAGATGAAGCTTCTTCTATTTCTTCTAACAAAGGAAGAAACCCCATAAATTTTAGGGCACATGCTGTGACATAGCTAATTAATGACACGGCCTGTCTTTTCAGGAAAAGCCAGTATATCGGGTGCTTTACTCTAATTTTTGCGATAAATGTCATCTTCACCGAGGGCCTCTAGGAACTAACGTTGCTAATTACGACTCTGTGAAAGGATCATTCAAAAGCGTCTAACAGATTGCACTCTAAGGTCAGCCTAGTGTCAGAAGACGTAACTCAATTAAATGTGAAATTGCTCCACCTTGTGGTCAGATTGCTGAACAGCAGGCTTTACCGGCAAGGTTAAAAAGACATCAAACGCAGTATCACGCAAATTAGCTACTTTTTCACGACTCTGAGGAAGTACTTGAGAAGGCAATTTAAGGGAAGAAGTGCTTATGTTGGCTCTGTGTTCTAAGAGAAACAGTCCACGATGGTGGGGAAAGCATGGTGACAGGAACTTTTCACATCCGGGCAGATCAGGAAGCTGAGAAAGGGTTTCACCAGCTTCTTTTTTCTCCCCTTTTGTTCAGTCTCAAATCCCAGCGCCACGATAGTGCAGCCCACATCTTTCCTCCACAGTTAAATAAACCTCTCTGCAAACAGCCTCAAAGACATGCTCAAAGAGTACCACATTCATTCGCTAGGTGCTTCTTACTGCAATTAAGTTGACAATAAAAATTAACCAGTATTCCCTCTAAGAAACACAACCTAATGTATATCATATCAAGAAGTGTTTTCTTTTTTTGTTGTTGTTTTTTTCAAGGTAGGGTTTCTCTCTGTAGACCAGGCTGGCCTTGAACTCACTGTATAGACCAGGCTGGCCTTGAACTCAGAGATTTGCCTGCCTCTGCCTCCCAAGTGCTGGGGTTAAGGGTGTGTGCCACCACCACTGGGCTCCTTCTGTTTTCTTAGCAAACACTTTAATATGGTCAAGATACACCCCACACCTTTTCTTTCAAAGGTTTCCATCTTCTGTATCTTTCCTTAGGTCCTGGAATCTCAAAATATGCTCAGAAAACAAATGAAATAGACACATACCTGGCTGAGTGCATGGAGATGTCCACTGAACTGATCCCAGCGTCCAAGCAGCATGAGACACCCGTTTACCTGGGGGCCACAGCAGGCATGCGCTTACTTAGGTAGAGACTGTGGTACTAGGACTCAGAGGCAGTGCTGGGGTGCCTGGGATTGTGGGACTTGTAGCTAGGGTAACTAGGAGAGAGCCCAGCCCCTGTGACAGGTGTGCCCTCTCACTCAGAGCCTCTTGGTATTTCAGACTGGCTCTTGGGAGCAATCACACATGGCAACGCTGAAGGCTCTTCGGCTCTCAAAGGACCTAAGAACTGAATAAAAGGAAGGTGTTTCCCAGGGTGGCTTTTGAGGAACTTGGGCATCTGCTACTCATTTCCACAGCCCTAGCTGAAGACTCTAAAGTGTAAAAGAGCAGCGGCTGAACAGTGATGGCTGAAACCTCACATACCAGCTCTCAACATGGCCAGACAACACCAAGCTCCCACCACAAGTCATTTTAAAAACCTTTGATACTTTGATGCTTTTTGAGCCAGAGAGCAAAGCTAACCTGGAACTTTAAAAAGATACGTATACTCAGTGACTGCAAGATTTGAATCTGGAGAGAGCCAGAAGGATGGTGATGCCTGTGTCTCCCAGTCTGGTGTGTTAGGTTCTTTAGCTGTAATGGGTCAGTTTAACCACGAAGACAAAAAGCAATAACTTCACCTCTTCTTTTCTGTAGAATGGAAAGTGAAGAGTCGGCCGACAGGGTCCTGGCTGCAGTGTCGAGGAGCCTCAGCAACTACCCCTTTGACTTCCAGGGTGCCAAGATCATCACAGGAAAAGAAGAAGGCGCCTACGGGTGGATTACTATCAACTATCTGCTGGGAAAGTTCACTCAGGTAAATAGCTCACACCAGGGCGGTGTTCCTACACAGTCAGTGCCACTGCCGGCCCAGGAAGTATGTGGCTCGTTAGCTAGAGAAATCATGGGTGGACAAATGAAGGAATGAACTTACTCCCACCTTTGGAACCATCGCTAGAGGTACATTCGCCTTCCTGTTAATACTGGAGACTATCAAAGCCATGTCTTCATCCCACGGAGACATAGAAAGGGAATTAAAACCTACTTTAAAGATTTTGTTTTTATTTTAAAAAATTATGTGTACGTGTGTGGCTCTGTGCAAGTATGTGCATGTGCTCGCAGGCATCTTCGGAGGTCAGAAGAGGCTGACAGATCTCCTGGAACTGGGGTCACATGCAGCTGTTAGCCTCCCAATGTTAGGGATCAAATCCAAGTCCTCTGCAAGAGCAGTATGGGCTCTTAACACTAAGCTCTCTCCAGCCCCCAAATACGCTTCATTTAATATATTTTAATCTTATTTAAAGTAAGACTTGACTGGGCAGAGACGAGACAGGAGAAGTGCAAGTTGGAGTCCAGCCTGAGCAACATAGTAAGGCTAGGTTTAAAGCAAAGCAAAATGAAAACGGCTTTCCTAAGCGAGGCGTGCATAGCATTCTGCCCACGGTGTGACTCATGCTCAGAACAGCCACAGGTGGCACATTATCACCCCTATTCGTAGACCCCCCCCCCCAATAACAGATGCTTCAAAATAGAATCTTTTCTAGCCCAGGTCACTTAGCTGGAGATTGAGTGGGAATTTGTACTTGTCTGTGAACCATAGTTTTCCTGACCCCACATTGCTGCTCTCTGAGCTGTGTCTTCAAAGCCCTCTCGTTAGCTGTTGACTTGATACTCATTTTGGGAACCTGCAGTAGGCTTTGCCCCACTCTTTGCCCCTGGTCCTCCATCTCAGGAGGATGGATGTTCAGAGACTTCCAGCATTTTTCCTTTCTTTCAGAAACAGACTTGGCTAAGGGTCATCTCATCTGACAGCCGGAAACAAGAAACATTCGGCGCTTTGGATCTTGGCGGAGCCTCTACACAGATCACCTTTGTGCCCCTAAATAACACTTTAGAGGCCCCAGAAAACTCTCTGCAATTCCGTCTCTATGGCGAGGACTACACTGTGTACACACACAGCTTCCTGTGCTATGGGAAGGACCAGGCACTCTGGCAGAAACTGGCCAAGGACATCCAGGCAAGTGCAACTGAATTCAGTTCTGCTCTTCCCACATCTGGTCCTCAGCCCCCACATCCTGTTTTTTCCCCGTTGTAATCAGTAACTGGTCTGAAGCTTGTCCCTTCTCAGGCAGGACACCAGGCTACATCTGGTGGGCCCCTGTGACTCGCCCCACCCAGACATCCCCTCCCATGTTTGTTGCGGCACTATCTCCAAGGACACCGCTAAGGTCTTTTCTTAGGAATTACTTTCTCGCCCCAGTGGTGATGATAATGCAAGCTACATGCTAGAGCATTGTTTGCTTGGAGGAGTAACCATTCGTAAGTTTGTCTACACCATTTTTTTTTTTAATCAGAGAGAGAAATAAAAAACACTGCAGGGAAAATACAGGATTTGTCAATTGATTCTTAAAATATTGTCCTCAGATGCCTTCTGCATTTTGAATGCAAGAATAGATACTTGATGTAATGAGATTTCCAGACACACCCTGGCAAATAAACACAGAGGGAAGTTGTCACATCCAGTTGTCCTGCCTCTAGGAAAGGACAGTCAGTCCCCCCACCCTCCTCCAGGAACACTTCTTAAAACCATCATCATCAAGACTGCCATCTTGAAGCAGGTGCAGCTGAGAGGTGCCCCGGACCCCAAAGCCCATGTGGCTCTTATCCACAGCAGCCTCTCTTTTTACCTTGGGGCTTAAAATCTTTTTTTTTTTCACTCCTGGAATAAAAGACTTATGGCATCGACCCACTCCCAGAGCTCCCAGTCTGCCTGGGGTGGAGGAGAAGGGGTAGAATCCAGACACAGCTACACCCAGGCCGGAGTCTTCTGGAGACTCCTGCTTGTGAACCTACTGTGTACTCAGCACTGAGGGCCCAGGGACAGGCCTCGTTGATGGCCTTTCTGGATTTGGGCATAAATACCCCAACACACCCTATGCCATGCCACACCTAGGCGCTAATCTATAAACCTTCTTTTAAAAATGTATTCTCAAGGGCGATGAAGGCAAAACAAGGGCATGGCGACGCCATGCTGCGCATGATCAGTTGGCATTTGGGTGCTTCTTCCATTCAGGCTTCAAGTGGCGGGACCCTCAGGGACCCGTGCTTCCTCCCGGGATACAAGAAGGTCGTGAACGTGAGTGAACTCTTCGGCACCCCCTGCACCAAGAGCTTTAAAAAGAAGCTACCATTTGATCAGTTTCAAATCCAGGGCACTGGAAACTATGAGCAGTGCCAACAGAGCATCCTCGAGCTCTTCAACAGCACCTACTGCCCTTACTCCTACTGTGCCTTCAATGCCGTCTTCTTGCCACCTCTCCATGGAAGTTTCGGGGTAAGTTTGTGAAATGATGAGCTATATTGATTAGAGTGTTTTAAGTTACAAGTTGTCCAAGATGTGCCTATAAAGTATGTGAATAATAAAACCTTTTTTTTTCTTACACATAAAAATGTCTTGATACAACTCAGTGTTTGTTGCTTGGCCGAGTCATGTCAGTATCTAGGATCTCCTTCTCCACTATCTTCTTGGTTTTCTCATGATGCTAAAAGCGTGGCTACCGCTCCAAGCATTATACCTTCTCCAGCAAAATCAAGGTAGGAATGAGAATGACGGTGAAGAGCTTTTCTTTACACATCTCTCATGCGGTAGAGCCAACAGATACCCTTTCAGAGTCTGTTGGCCAGACCTTGGTGAAATATACATACTGCAGCCGTCTGATAAAGGGAATTAATAGCATGTTTGGCTTAGGTTAATTGTGGTTTGGTTATTCTACCTGGATAAAATGAACAAAGAAGAAGGAGGCTCACTGCAGGATATGTACCCCTCAGAGGCTGCTGCAAGCAGTACTCTAAATGTCAGAAGTAGCAGCAGCTGTGGGGCGACTCCACTGGGGGATTTCTTCTCTGAGAAACATTTAGGAAGCAGAAAATTGAGAGCCATAAAGGGAGACCTTAAATAAGCATCCATTTCATTACAGTTTGGAACACAGGAGGGATTATCGGATCCTGACTCCCAAATTCCATCTTTCCTAAACATTCCAGAATAAGAAAAAGTGTTGGTGCTCAAAAGGAAAGATGCCCCTTGAGCTCTTAATTACTCAGACTGCCTGTTCTGTTTCCTGAGACCAAGCACCATTGTAATCACAGTTAGGAAGCACGCTGCGAGAGTTGCCTACCATCTACCAAGTGCCGACTACAGAGCAACGGTTACAGACACGTAACAGCTGTTGTCCACAATACTGATCAGAGAATCAGGGCCTTTGGCTGCCTTTCTCCCCTTCAGAAAACAGAACAGACAAGAGGAGGAGGTTTAGTTCCAGCTCTGGCCCCAGGGTGAGAGGAGTTTGTTTGTTTGTTTGTTTGTTTGTTTGTTTGTATGGTCTGCACACCCAATCAATGTCACATCAAGAGCTGCAGGGAGTGCACAGGGTCTGTTGTTCTCAGACCTGGCTGAACCCCTGACTGAACACCTTGTAGGTGCCCTCAGTTCACCTGACCTCTGAGGAAACAGTGGAGAGAGCCATGGACCTGACCATGCCTTGCTGTGAGACCACAGCTTTCCTTTTCGAGGGCTCCTGGGAAGGGTACAGCACTAGCAGAGAGTAGTTGGTCGGCTGTTGGCATCAATCTCAACCTGGCTTCAGTGCCATGTGTCTAAACTGGTACTGGTTTCCTGCCATGGGGCTTTGGGGGGACCAGGGCCCTTCCCTGACTTGAATGAAATTTTTAGAAGAGGAAGGAAGGGGACAAAAGAGGGAGGTGTATGGCTATGGTGGCTGGAGACAGCTAAGGGCTTTTTCACTCTACTTGGAGCTAAGAGGATAAATGTAAAGACAAATGAATGGACTCCTGTCTGAAAGAACCCGTTCCTGTCATTTCTAGAGCCAGTTAGTCTGGAGTGGGCATTTATGGAGAGGGAAGTTTTGCTAAGAGAGCCATCAGCCCTGATGTTCTATAAGTCACTCTGTAAACGCAGTAGTAAAATCACCCGTGTCCTCCAGTCTGGCTACACTGCGGCCTTGGCATCTAGATGGAGTCCAATGTCAAGGCAAATTAGAAACACCAACAGGAAAGAGAACATCTGCTGAGAATTATTATGAGGTAATTTAGAAATTGTTTCTTAAGAACACATTGTACAACTTGCATAAACAAGAAAGAACAGAAATAGAGAATTATAATTAAAGCTCATTTAAAATTCTTTACATACATGTGTGCCCTGCTGGCCAATAAAAACCACAATTGAAAATCCATATGTAACTATTTAAAAATTACTTAAGAATTTATTAATAGATGCCTTTAAATTTTGAATCAGGGATTTGTTAAGTTGTCCAGGCTGGCCTTGAACTTGCAAACCTCCTGCCTCCAGCTCCCAAGTAGTTAGTTGGGATGATAATCATGTGCCACCAGGTGTCCCTTTTTTTCTTCCTCCTCTTCCTTTCCATGTTCTCCTTTTTTTGAAGAAAATCAGGTTTGGAAACATTTATTAAAAATGAAGTTCTCAAAGAATCTCAACATGACCAGACATGAAACAACCTAAAATCTTTAAAGGTACAGAGAAAATCCAGGCTTACAAAAACACCTTTGTTACTAGCAAACAGAGGCATCCTTAAGGAAAATGCCCAAAGCCCCCTGCTGCCTGGAAAATGCCATCCTCTGCCAATCCCACTGTCTGGTCAAGGGATGAAATCCAACACCTAAGGTCTCAGCTTCAGTCACCCTTTCCTTTTTGCTGCCAAGGCATTGTGCTCTGTGGCAGAACTGCTGGATGGTATAGAAGGCTGGATGACAGTTCCTCGGCTGTGACCCGGGCCCAGCCATAGGATGCATGGAGTCTCAGCTGTTAGGTCAGCTGCTATTTGTCTCTTTGTCATCTTGTGTTTCTGAGTTTTCTGGGCACCTGGATTAGTAGTTGAAATGAGGTGATTCTAACGTGGAGGGGCCTTGTTGGCTCGGGGCTCATGTGGATTTATCTTATCCTTTTTATTGCTGCCTGCTCTGCTTGCTTCTGGCCTGAAGGCTCCTGAGGAGTGGTGATCTATAGCCGTCTACCCCATGCAGATTCTGCCGCCCTGCTCTACTCTGCCACCCTGCACTCAGGTTGTCAGCGATCTTGCTTGTTCCCACACAGGAGGGTTGGACTCCTGTGGTCAGTGAGTGTAGGCTCTCCACGAGAAGCAAAGCAGAAACCTGTGTGCTGCAGGGCTAGCACTGTGGGGCCTGTCCCCCGGGAGCACTCGCTGATGTCTCCTTTGCTCGTTTCCTGCAGTTCTGGGAACAGTGTGGAGGAGCCTGTGTTGTGTGGATGTGTCTAATTGCTTACTGCTGCATGTTCACATCTGTGCAGCACAGCCTGTCACAGCTGCTGCCCGTGTGCCCTTTTCTGCTCCAGAAACATAAAGTCCACTGTCTGTCTGTCTGAACACTGACAAGTTGTTTGGTGGGGTAGTTACCTTTGGTGGCATCTGGCATACAGATGCACCGTTGTTGGTGTCATTCATGTCTGCTGATGAAGGCATATCCATTTCTTACTTGGAACCATTTTACTGTCACCAAGCCTTTCATAATGACCTTTCTGGTCACTGGCTGCCACCATCCCTGATATGAAGCAACCTGGGCCAGAACACCCTGTATGTTGGTTTGGAGGGCGATGGCGGTATTGGTTTACTGCTTGTTGTAGCGATAACAGTTAGACAGGGTATGAAGTCTATTCTCTACTCTTGCTACTGGCCAGACTTTGAGCTCCCTCAAAAAAACCTAGCTGCTAGTAATACATTACCGTTGACTAGAAGCTTTGCCAATGGCCTCGACAGTCATGTAAAACACGTATGTTATATGTATTGCATGCAGTGGAAATATGCAGGAACTTTGTGGTGGAGTACAAACTGCACTAGAAAGATGAATTGTTCATGGGAAGAACAGAAGTGCTATGTCCATGTCAGCCAGAGTTTCCCACCACCTGAGCTCACCATAAAGCAACGCAAAGGGGCCATCCAGCCGTTAGAGTCATACGGTATAGACTACAGCGATTCATCTGTTATGCCCCAGGACTGCACCACTAGGTTTCTCCTGACTGTTAATGGCACCCTATTGACACATCAGTGTTGCTGTGCATACATTTTTATCTTTTCCATTAGGTTTATGTCTGTTTTATGGCAGTAAATGAAGAAATATTTTCAAAGGCCAAAATGTCCCACCGTCTGAAACTCTCTGACATCCAGGATTCGGATTTCAGAGTACTGTCAATTTGTCTCTTGAACATTCTCCAAAGGTCATAGCATGGAGGACCCTGAGGGGGATGAGCAGACCCTGTTCCCCTTCCCTTTTTTAATTCCTATGACAATGCTTCCACCCCTGCCCAGGCTATTCTAGGTGCTTTCAGCAGAATCAAATGCTACTTGTACTTTTGTGACTGGCTTATTTCACTCAGCATAATCTCTTCAACAATCCAGTCTTGTTTAACCCCTCAAGGGACCACAAATTTCTGAAGAATTTGAGGAAAGCTAAGGAACTTCCAATCAGAAAAATAGACATCTTGAAGTAAACTGAATAATCTGCATAAAATTTATAGGACGATCCTTTATGGTGGATCTGTGATCCCCAGTTTAGGGACCTTTACTACACCAAAAAGTATATGGAAAATAACAATTAAATTCTAAACATGAGCCTAACTAAGCAGGACAATCTCTGGAAGTGAACATTCCACAGGGGCCAGGGGCCAGGGGCCACCGAGTCCACACAAGAGTTTGGAAGGCAGATTCAGATGCAAATGCCAGCATAAGTAATCCCAGCCCTGACAATGACCCTATCTCTATAAAGCTTCCTGCCATGGCACAGCCAAACTAAACCCTAGTGTTTGGTAAGCAGACAAGCAAGCTGGAACAAATGAACAAGCCAGAATACAGAAGGGAGTAAGGACAAGCCAAGCGGTCAGTTTGGGAGCGGTTTCCTGACCCCAGATGCAGAGCCTGTTTCTGTTTCCACAAGTGTGCTCACCACAGCTTCATCTAAACGTCCCCATCAGTATATATTGGCCACACCTTTTTGTTTGTTTATGGACAAATTTGGTGTTGAGTTAACTTTCTTCATTATTTTCTTAGAAAGCTGATAAAAGGAGAATATCAGCTATATTACCAGGCAACTAACCATTTAGACTGGAAGTGCTAGAAAAATCAAGATTAGAAAATAAAAAGAAATATTAATCCATACAAATGTGTGTCATATTAACTGACTAATGCACACAGTTACTTATTTTTGTTAAGTTAGATATGAGTTCTATATAAAAAAAAGTTTTAGGGCTGGAGAGATGGCTCAGCACTGGCTGCTGTCCCAGAGGATGAGGGTTTAATTCCTAGCACCCACATGGCGGCTCACAGATGTCTGTAATTCCAGGATCCAACACCCTCACACAGACATACATGCAGGCAAAATACCAGTGTGCATAAAATAAAAAGAAATAAATTATTTTAAAAGTTTCAAATTGTGTACCTTTAAAGAAACTTCCACTGGGTTTGTTTTAGCTGAAACTGAAGCAAGACAGCTTATTTGCAGCATGGGATTGCCAGCTCAGGGCTCCCTTGTTGTAAGAGCCAGAACTGAGCTCTGAAGGGTAAATTTGAGTTGATGTTCCCATGCGCTAGACACAGCCTGAAACTCTGCACTCTGCTCCCACAGGCATTTTCAGCGTTCTACTTTGTGATGGATTTCTTTAAGAAGATATCAGAAGACAGTGTCTCCTCTCAGGAAAAGTTGACTGAGACATTAAAAAGTTTTTGCTCAAAGCCTTGGGAGGAGGTAAGTGACCAGAAGCCACAACTATAAAACTGGTCCTGTATCCTCAGTGTCATGGAGGACGTGAATCTGCACATGACCTCACGCTGGTTTGACAGAGGTCCAGCAAATGTGTTAGAGAAGGTTAGAGAGTGGGCCTAGGAATGCCTTTATCACCATTCCTTGATGGTTTATAATGGCTTAAGCAGCATCCTTCATCTCTCACTTAGCACACAGTTTTGTAACAAGCAGCTGCTCGCATGGGGCTGGTGGCATCTCTCTTAAGTCATCCCCATTGCTCCTTTAGTTCTGTTGTCATGGGTACAGGATGGCTGCCATGGCCTTTCAGTAAGGTTGAAAGAAAGAAGCAGATGCATCTGTCCTTTCTGCAGGATAAAAAAGATCCCCGAATTCCCTCATCAGTCCCCCCTTTGTTCTTAAAAGCTGATTTTCTGTTGTTTTATTTTAGTTTTGACTGATACATTTTTATGGTATAAATTTGCATCATGTACTTAACAGATAAGAATAATGGTCATAATTATCACCTTAATGATGTGCCATTTATTTGTGGTGAGAACATTCAACAACATTTTCTAGGTTTTTAAATCTGTATTTTATTATTGTTAATTATAGTACACCTACCACTCAAGAGAAAAATTAAGCTTATTCCTATCTGGCAATGACCTTTCACCTCCTTACCAACCTCTTACCATTCCTTGTACCATTGCTTTTTCTGTCCTCTGGTAATCACTGCTCCTTGTCTCAATACTATGAAATCTTCTTGAGTTATCTATTAATTATTTAACAGTGGGTTTCATTTTGAATGCCTAACTTTTTAATATTTCATGTGAGCAAGATCATTCAGTATTTGTCTTTTTTTTTTTTTTTTGGTTTATTTGACTTAACAAAAATAATCTTCAGGTTCACCTGTATTGTACAAAATGGCAGATCTCATTCTTTATGTGGTATGTGTGTGTCTGTGTGTGTGTGTATGGATAACTAGTATTTGACTTTTTTATATAGCCTCATTTTCTTTATGTCTTTACCTCCTGATGCAGGTTAAGTCCCCATCTGTCTGGCATTTTCAATTTCAATTTCCATAGAATATCCTCACATTAATGAATTGCTGGGTTATCAGCACTTGATAATTTTTGAGGAAATTTTGTACTGTTTTTCATAACGACAACACTGCTCTGTCAATAGTGTGTCAGGGTTCATTTGACAATATTGATCATGCTGACCCATGTGGTAGCAGGGCTTTCTAGCTAGTGTCTTCTTCAGGGTGAATGTTTTCATTGCAGGGTTCACTTCAGCTTTCTGATCAGGCTTATTCCTAGGTTGTTTTTTGTTTTTTTGTTTTCTTTGTTTGAGGCGACTGTGAGTGGAATTGTTTTTTTGATTTCTTTTGTCTGTAAGATCATTTTTTTTTAATGTATAGCAAAGTTAATGAATTTTTGTGTGTCTATTCTGTATCCTACTGGTTTGACTAAATTGTAACACTGAAGTGTTTTTTGGTAGCATTGCTCTGTTGAGTGTCAGATCAAAAGATAAGGCATGATTGAAGTGTCTGTAGTGGGAATGGTTTGACTTCCTTCTCTTTGTTTCCTTCTCTGCTTGATGCCTTACTAGAACCCACTGTACCAATGAACAGTGGAGAGAGTGGTCAGAAAATACTTTCAGTTTTTCCCTGATTAATATAATGTTTGGCTGTTGCTGTGTAGTAAGCAGTCTTCATGTGTTGGGGTGTGTTTTTTCTATCCTTCAGGGCTCTTATCAGAAGGAATGGAATGCTGGATTTTATCAAAGGCTTCTTATGTATCTGTTGAGATGACTATATGATTTTTTTTGTGCTTGATTTTATTTATATACTGTATTGTGTTTCTTGATTTCCACATGTTGAACCATTCTTACATCTTTAGAATAAAACCAACCATGATCATGGTACATGATCTTTGTAATGTATTATTGAATTTGACTTTGAGACAAGCCATATGATGAGTTCTACTAAACCTTTTAGGAAGAACCAACAGCAGTGCTCCATACAGTAAGTAGGAAGTGATCCTTCCAGACTGGTTCGGCAAGTTCAGCAGTATACTGACACCAAAACCAGAGAGAGAAGAAAGGAGGCAAGGAGAGGGAGGTGCCAAGTTTCTTGACAAACATACATGCAAAGCTCATTAATATTCAGCTTTCCCTTCATTCAGTGTGACATTGGCTGCTGGTTTGTTTACAGATGTGTTTTTATGTTGGGGTCTGTTTGTATGCATGATTCACGAAGAGTTTTTATTATGAAGAAATATTGGGTCTTATAGAATTTTTCCCCTGCATTTTTTAGATCAAAGTGAGAAAGGGTATACAGAGGACACATTTCATTAGATGGCAAGATCTTGGAAGCACTGGGGCAAGGAAATTTTACATGTAAAATGTTCTGCCCACTTCTGAGTGCATGGTACATGTTTAACGGATGGTATCTGTGGCTTAGCTCATGGTAGCTGGGAGGAAAGGCCCTTTTGAGACAGACCTGTGTGCTGGGTGGGTGGTGCCCTGGCCATCTGCCCTCTCTGTAGGAAAGGGGCTGAGCAGCCTGTGAACTTTTGGCTACATAGTTTCAGCAACCAGAGTGGATATGGTCAAAGAGTGACAGGCATCTCTTGCTCTTTTCCCTAGAGTACAGGATGAATGAAAAGACTTGGGACAATTGCTTTTTATAATGTAGATGCAAAAAGGAACTGAAGACAGAGGTTGGGATGTCAGCACTATCAGCATTGTTTAGCAAAATGCTTCTGAAGGTGTCTTCCAAGGCTGCTTTTGTCAAATGTGGTGTGTGTGTGAGAGAGAGACAAAGACAGAGGCAGAGAGAGGCAGAGACAGACAGATACAAAAAGACAGAAGTACAGAGACACAGACACATACAGAGAGAGGCAGACAGACAGATACAAAAAGACAGAAATACAGAGACAGAGAATCATCAAGTGAAAATGCAGACTCTGAGTTGGGAGCCCGGGGGTGAAGAATGGGGTGATGCTGTCCTCCAGGGGCTAACCTGAGTGGCAAGGATTTCTTTATGATGCCTGTAGAAGCTCTGCACTAACACCCAGAGTATGGCATGTAGGGGACTCTGCCTAAACAGAGACCAATGGCTTCCTTCAGACAATGCTGTCACAGCTTTAATATGCTAATGTAATTGGTGAGTTTTTCCAAGTGTAAGAGATGGAAGGAGATGCTGAAGCTGACTGTTTCTGAAATTCCTAGGCAGAAAGAACTGCCTTTTTCCTAAGCCGCTTACTGTTTTCACAGAGAGCCTTGAGGAAGAAAAGCTTCCTCAGGAGACCCTGACTGAAAACTCCACGGTCTCTGAGGGAGACTGTGCCATCCAACAGCCTGTTGTAGAGCCTGACCCCAAGACCCATGTGAGCTAGGGACCTCCTTGTCTCTTCACTGGGTCTCTAGTGAGAAGGAACCACAGAGAGGGGCCTGTTGCGCAGGTGTGATGTTTCCTTCATTTTCCTTCTAGGTAAAAGCAGCTCATCCTAACATAAAGGAGAAGTACCTGAATGAATACTGCTTCTCGGGTACCTACATCCTTGCCCTGCTTGTGCACGGCTATAACTTCACAGACAATTCCTGGAACAAGATTGATTTTATGGGCAAGGTAACTTGGGAATCTGTTGGGGGTGTGAAAGTTGGGTGGAAGTTGGTGACAAAGCAGTTTTGAACTTAGAAAAGTTAGGAGTCCACCACATTTAAGTTTTGGCTTGATGACTGTTCTACTACCCCACCAGATGGAATTCAGATCAAGTCCTACTGGGAATAGCAGGCAGCTCTCATAGGCTGACTCTAATGATAGGAATTCACAATCTGTTTCACCTTTCTGCACATGACAGTAACTAGTTCTCAACAAGTCAGTTTATTTATTTAATAGTATTTCATTAGCCACTGTCCTGACTTCAGAATCCCCCCAAGGGCCATCTTTGTGATCCAGTCTCTTACCAGCCTCACAGATGGGGCTGTTGCTTGGCAACAGTGCCACCTTCAGGCATCCAGAAGCAAAGAAGCAAGCAGCCATATGGCTCCTCTGTTGTGGTGCCCGCTAATGCCTAAAGTATTTTACCATCTTTTAAAATACAGTGATCTCAAACAAACCAAAGCACAGAATCAGGACTGTAGCAGCTTCATGGATACTTTTCCTTATTTTAACATCCCAGACTTCCTTTCATTCGGTCAGTCTATTTCTTCCGTTAGGCTCTGTCTTAAATTTGGTTGATATGCAGGGCAGTCTCTGTTTATACTCTTGGAATGCTTCCGTGTGATCTGATGTCTCTGCATCTGGGGAATGACCCCCCTAAATCTGGAGACTTCAAAGATTCCACCCCACACTGAGAGGAAAAACTAGTCCTTTTACATATTATTGCCAATACGGGCCAGGGTTTGGAAGAAAGAACTATTGTAAGTTGGCACACCTGTTGGGAGTTTTTTTGTTTTGTTTTGTTTTTTGTTTTTTTACAATACGTGCTGAAAGCCTTAAAAGTATGCACATCATTTGGTCCTATTATTCCATTCCTTGGATACTAAGCAGTTGGTTAAAATGGGTAAAAAGTGGTCTACACTGTCAGTGATGATCCAGAAACAGGTTAAGGGTAATGTTCACAAAGTATCCGTAAGTGAATCGTTCCAGGTACAACTTAATACTTATTTATTTTGCAAAAACAATAGGAACATGTTCACAGAGGAGGAAGGAAATGTCACAAGGAAGGGATGTCAGCAAGGCCTAAGGGGCACTGTGTGTGGAGTTTTGGGTTTCTTCTTCAGGCTTGTCTGTTCTTGCTAACTTCTCTATGTCTTCATGACAAACAGCTCTTACAATAAAATCTTCCCAAAATTGTTGTGCAAATACCACCGGATGACTGTAAATTATTTCTCCAGAGGTGAGAGGGACAGAGAATGGTTTATAATTTAATAAGGATCCTTTCTTAGGGAGGTGCATAATTGTCCAGCTTTATAAAGTTTACTTTCTGGAATTATTTTCTCAAGTTTCCCCGCATGCAGCCCTGGTTCTATGTGGCTTCTCCGGCCTGGGAAGGATGGAAAGGACTAGAGCCAATCATTACCTCTTCATCTTTTTACCTGTTTCCTGTCTGTCACCTCTCACTTAGCTCAGGAAATAGAGTGACCTCCTGTGGTCTGTTTGAATTTAAGTGCTCCCCAGCAGGTGGACTGAACAGCCGATCACCAAACTTTCTCCAAGCTCTATTTTAATCATTTGCTTTGATTTTCCCCCTCACATCACTCCCAGTGTAGCATATGAAGTTCATCTATTGTGTGAACTATATAGACAAGGTGGCTGTATAGTTCATGGTTACTCGGTGGTATGGGTGGGGTTACAGGAACACTACAGACTTCCTTTTCAGACCATGAACGACAAGATGTTTCCCTGTTGTTTACAGATCGGAGACAGCAACGCTGGGTGGACTCTGGGCTACATGCTGAACTTGACCAACATGATCCCGGCCGAGCAGCCGCTATCCCCACCTCTCCCTCACTCCACTTACATCAGTCTCATGGTTATCTTCTCCCTGATCTTGGTTGCTGTGGCCATCACTGGCATATTCATCTACAGAAAGCCTTCATATTTCCAGAAAGAGGCCGTATAGCAGGAAGAGCTGACATTTGCTGGCTGGAGTGAGAAAACAGCTTGCCCAGGGAATGTGTTCCTCTCTGCAGGGGACTCGAGAGTCACCCTTCCCTGCTTTCGGGAGAGTCCGCTTCTGTGGCTTCATGATGCCTGTCCCTGGCGACATTCAACACCCTCTGCCTCAAGGACTTCCTGGTGATATTCTCTTATCCCTTCCAGCTACCCTCTTTCTCCTTTGCCCTCTGTGCTTGGGATCATAATTTTCATGATCTGTGCTTCATAAAAGAACAATAGTTTTTCCTCTCAAAAACTAAGAGTCCTGAGTGCCACACTGCCCAAGGTGAACTGGCTGAAAGGAAACTCAGAAACCATCTCAGTCATAGCTTTGGAACACGCCGCCCTCCTCCCCCCGCCGCCAATCCCTAAGAAAGCCATGCAGTGCCTTTGGAATGAGGAGACACAAACCCATTCCAAACCTACCCTTTAGATAAGAGAATTTTCTAACGTAGATAGATATGTGCTAAAGCCAAAGAGTTTTTGTGAAAGAGCCTATGTGTCTGTGCAGCTAATGTGACTCATCAGCTACTGAAAACAAGAATGGAAACACACTGTATATTCCTGCATGATGCCAAAACGCTACCAAGTAGAACACAAAAGCCTGAGAGTTTTGAAAAGCAGAGCCACACATAGGCATTTAGGGGATGCAACGTGACAGTAGTGTATATGCTAGAAAGAAAACTATAGTCACCGCTGCGGGACTGGGAAAACACGCCCTCTACTGCATCCTTTCAAGTTGTGTTTATTATGTTAAATTACACAGAACAAATTTTGCCACATTTACATCCAGCTCAGTACAACTGAATGGAATTTAGTAATTTACAACGTTATACAATAATCACTATTTTGAAGATTTTGTGTTCAATTATGTGTGTACGTGTGGGTCTGTACACATAAGTACAGTGAATATGGTGGCCAGAAGAGGGTGTCAATCTTTGGAGCTGGAGTTAGAAGCAGCCAGTTGTGAGCCATCCGGTGTGGGTGCTGGAAATCAAACTGAGGTCATCTGCAAGAGCTCTATGTGCTCCTAATCTCTGAGACACCTCTCTAGGCCCCACACCACTATCTTATAACATTCTAAAACCAAGAAGCTGGCAGGGGACAAGACCACATACATGGTTTTTTCTCAAACCACAAACCTTTCCACTGATGGCCAAATAGACTCTGCGACACAGAGATGGCTCTTTGGGTTTGAGAGCTGTGCCACATATTTTTTTGTCCCAAGATTTAGATTAGTGAAGGGTGACAGGCAGAGATGGTATTTACACGTCAAGTGTTGCTGCTCTTCCATTACATGTCTTATTTTTCTTATTTCACAAAGTGTTTCTGTGTAATGAATATGTGGTTATGGATTTTTATTATGGAAATGTAGAGAGATCTTGGATCTTTCCTATGAGTATTGCTGAAAGAATTAACTGTCGAGCAGAATTGAGCAGTGATATGTTCTGGCCATACCTCAAGCTCTCTGTCCAACTCTGATCTGGGGATTGACTAGTCAGAAAGGGAAGTCCCCTGCAGACTAGAACCAAGTGCCCTGCATCTCTTCGGTAGGGTAGTCAAGCCATTTTCCCTTTTTGTAAGTCTCTTCTGCTATTCACAGTTGAATGTGCTGGCTAAATTGTTGTAGCTGCCACTGACTGAGCATCTGTGGTGATGCTTTGTGCTTAGGCGCATTGTGTTCATCTTCTCATCCTCCTCTCACAACAGTCTGAAGAAGGTGGCTCTTCCCACTCCCCATGCCCAAGGTAGAGCTGTGCTCAAACTCACATTTGCCTCGAGTCTATCATTTTCTTTCCCTTTCTTTTTCTTTTTGTTATTGTTGTTTTCAAGACAGGGTTTCACTATGTAGCTCTGGCTGTCCTAGAATTCACTATGTAGACCAGGCTAGCCTCAAACTCACAGAGATCCACCTGCTTCTGCCTCCGATGTGATAGGATTAAAGGCATGCAGCACCACACCTGGCCAGTTTTTCCTTTTCTAAATACCCTGCCACCACTACTGCCAATACGTTGGAATTCAAAATTGCATATTTCCTTCGGAGAACAAAAATATTTTTTGTTTAACTACATTTTTGTCTTGTTGCCCATGTTAAACAAACAAAAAAACCTCAATGGAGACAATTAGGTACCACCTAATCTCAGTTCCATGAGATGGAAGGTTAATCCAGGGATTTTCTTTGGGTCTTCTGGGTTAAGCAGGCCAAATATAATGAGTCACTATTAATATTTTAATGTTGGCTTGCCCATTGGTCATAGTTAATTATTACTCATTTCTAGATATTCACTCAGGACTCAGAATCTGGTTCCTTCACAAGTTGGTGATTTTTTTTTTCTTTGAACCTACAAGGACAATCAATCAGCAGAAATGGTTCCATCTGCATATAAAAAGTGTAACTATAGAACTAGGCTTTGCACATGGATGTATATAAGAAAGAAAAGTTTCGATTCATCCAAATAAGTGAGTAATGAATAAGATGATATAAACAAAAGTTTCAAACAAACATTTCATTTTGGTGTTTCGTTAGCCAAAATCCAATATGAGAAACAGATGGCATACTCCAAAGTGGGAAACAAGCAGAGTTTAAACAGAGAGACTAAATTTAAAATATCCTGATTTTGATAACTACTCAATGTAAGAATGTTCATATATGTTTTCAAAAATCCTAATCTTCCAAAATCTCTTGTGTGCATTACATTCATATTGTAACGAAGACTAGCCACATTTTAGGCGTCCAACACAAGCTACACTTTGGCATATTGGCAGGTTTGGAACATACTTCTGAAGTTTACAAGGTAGGTAAGAAGTAAGCTCTTATTGTCTTTTCCTTGGGGAGCATTACACAAGTAGGGTAGGCAGATTACCACATTCCTGCCGTTCTGTTCTCTCATTACACACAGAGAGAAATAGTATCCCTAAACAAGCTTTTTAGATCCCAGCTGAGCTATGGCTTTGCTGCCTTTGTATGACAACTGGGCCAAAATGTGATGTAAGCTTGATAAAAAAATTTCACCTGATTTCAAAGATGATTCTTCATGTTCACATTTCTCAAAATGTAAATTTGAATGTCAAAATAAAAATCAAAGGTCATCTTTAAAACTTTTAAAAAATGTTGTATGTGTATGGGTATTTTGTCTGCGTATTTTATCTCTGCATCAATGCCCAAGGAGGCCAGAAAAGGCCATCCCAGATCCCCTGAAACTGGTGTGGCAGGTGTTTTTGAGCCATCATGTTGTTGCTACAAATATAATCCAGGTCCTCTAGTAACCACTGAGCCACCTCTCCAGCCCCAAATCTTTTTTTTTAAAGTAGAAATGGCTGTCCTGGTGGAGCATGCCTTTGATCCCAGCACTTGAGAAACACAGGCAGGCAAATCTCTGTGATTTGAGGCCAGCCTGGTCTACCTAGTAAGTTCCCGGACAGCCAGAGCTATGTAGAGAGACTCTGTCTCAAAACAAAAACAGAGTAGAAATTATGTAAATACGGTATTCATGTATGAAACTCTCAAAAAAAGTTTAAATTAAAAAATAAAATTTGCAAGCTTAATCACATCTCTGCCTTACCTCATAGGTGGCTTTCTGGGGCCTACAAGTAAGGTCAGCTATCCCCAGCAACATCCAAGATTCCAGTAGTCCCTGGCTCTTAGCTATCTCCAGGCTCACATCCCATTTCACCCTCTGGCATTCCTTGTATCCTGTCCAGGGAGGCTGATTCTGATTCAGCTACCTTTGACCCACTCTACCTTCAACCCTTAGGCCGGATGTCCTTCCTATTGCAAAAGTGTCTCCTAACGTCCAAGCCAGACCATTTCCTGTGCACCACAGTTCTTTGGAATTTCACTAGGACACTCAAACCATTCTAGCCAGAATATGCTCCTTGGGACAATATGTGACCTGTTCTTTCTGAAAAGCAGGGCTCAGAGTTACTTTAGTGAATCTAAGGAAGAAATTCTAGCCAATCTCCCAACTGCCAGGCCAGCTATGTTCCTGGAGTTTTCTTTTGATATGACTGCATTTCTCCATTACTCAGCTGGCCAGGCAGTGGAACCTTCTTTAATTATTCTAGACTCAGGGAAAACTTCCTACTTGGAATACACATTTAGTTTCTGCAGAGTTCACCATGCAGCACTTGACTGTGGATATTCAAGTGGAATTGCAAGGCTTTGAATGAACCTTAAAAGGCCATACTTACCACCATTTAATGTAAATGCAAATCACCTGGGATCACATTGAAATAAAAATCCCTTAATTTTAAGGCTGGATATGGTGGCACATGCCTTTAATCCCAGCAATTACCAGGCAGAGGCAGGTCACTCTCTGTGACTTTGAGGGCAGCCTGGTCTACATAGTGAGTCCCAGGGCAAACAGACCCTGAGTCAAAATAAAAATGAAAAATCAGTAGATCCAGGGTGAGGCCCAAGTTTCTACATTTCAAGAGATGTCAAAACTGTTGTCTAGAGATCACACTGCACATTTCAGACATACTGACCACTTTATCATCCCATGAAGGTTGTCTTCCTGGCTCCTGGACAAGCACTGTCTGCCAACCAACAGCTTTCCCACAGCGGACCAGCTCACATGCCACCTCAAAAACTTATCCCTCTTCCACAACAATCCAAGTGGTTATTAGTTTTCTACAGGGGGTTCAGAGAGACCTTGCCTCAAAGGAATAAGACAGAGCAAAAAAAAAAGACACCCAATGAGACAGGCATTCGAACCACACCCAAATATACCACACATCCTACACAGAGAGAGAAAAATTAAAGCAGAATCAGGGATAATGACTGCCACAGCAGAAAAAATGATGTGGGCTTTTAAAAAGATGAATCTGAATGTGTTTATACATGAAAGAAAAGAATCACTTAAAAAACAAATGGGGGGGGTGATGAATTGGCTCAGCAGATAAAAGTGCTTGCCTGGAGGCCTGACAATCTGAGTATGCTCCCTTCGTGGGCACGTTCGCAAGCGCGCGCACACACACATTAAAATGAGCTTGACAGGGTCAGAATTGATACTCTGTGGTTAAGACCACTGACAGCTCTTCCCGAGGACCTGGTTCAATCCCCATCATCCACATGGAAGCTCACGACTCTCTAAACTCCAGTTCCAGGGGACTCAGTGCCCTCTCCTGGCCTCTGCAAGCCCCAGGCACATACAGACACATAACAGACATATATGCAGGCAAAGCACTATAAACATAAAAATAATTTCTTTAAGAATTAAAACAAACAAACAAACAAACCAAATACTGGAGAAGGAGCCCAAAGTAACTGACACTGGAAATTTAAAATGGTTTAGGAGGTAGGAGAAGAAAAATAGAAATGTATTAGAGAAAACACAGAAATAAATAGAGAAACCAAGATCAGACCAGAGGCCCAAGAAACAGTGGGACTGACAATCAGAAAGCCCTTGGTGGTTGGGCTAAGGGTGCTTGCTGCTAAGCATTATGACCTGAGTTCAATCCCTGGGACCCACGTGGTAGAAGGGGAGAACCAAGTCCCAAAAGTTGTCCTCTGACCTCCCAGTGACACGGCACAGGAACACTCACACAACAAACACACAGAGGAAAGCCTTTGGTGCACGATGGGTGGTGGAGGCCAGACACTGTGGGTGGGTCAGTGACAGGTAAGGAAAGGGAAAAGATTACTTTTTCTACAAGTTTGGGTGTAAAAAAGAATAAAGAAATCAGAGTTATTTTCCTTTTGTTGGGAAAAAAAAGGAGACTGAACTGGCACAGTGAGATGGAGAAGGGTTGAACTGATGATTAAGACTTCAGTAGCAACACAAGGCCCCCGGGAGTGAGAGGATGGATGGGACCCAGAGCAGCAGCTGTGGACAGGACCAGCATGCCTGTTCTCTTGAGCAGGCGAGGCAACTGTCTATCTTGGTGAGCTGGCTTTGCGGTCAGTATCCATGTCTGAATCTCTATTGCTTCTGACAAGCAAAGGCAGCTGCTGAAAGTTCAAGGCTGACTGTGGTGCTGGCTTGAGAAGTGATAGGTATTAAAGCACCAGCTATGGGCAGGAAAGGAGATGGTGGCAGGCTGTACCATGGACAGTGCTGCGTGCTCTCGGTAACAGACTGTGTGTTTGCTTTAACTTAGAGGACTTAGTGACTTTTTCACGGGCCTGGAGAGGTAGCCCAGCAGTTATGGGCACCTGCTGCTCTTACAGAAGCCTGGGGTGTGGGGCCCAGCACGCACATGAGGCGGTCCACGATTGCTTCTAACTCTACCTCCAGGGCACCTGACACAAGCTCATACATACACATAAAAAAATTGAGTTTTTTTTCTTGTCAGTGATGGTGTGATGCTTTATCTTTTTAACTTTGGAGAAAGATTCTTTGGAGGGAAAAAGAAGTCTTTCTTCTGGATGAGTTAACCGTTGTCGGAGACTGGCGGCCCCTTCTCTGGCTACAGCTTGCAATGTGCTTCCACGCATCACTGTTGGAGTCTGTCATCGTCCCAGAAAGAAGGCGGGACAGAAAGCAGCATGGTTAGTCAGCCCTTCCACACTGTTCCGACAATAAAACCGGACCTGATCAATTAGGGATGTCAGGGAGGTCAGAGGTAGAGACATCTTCTAAAGCTGAAGCGACAGAGGATTCGCTTTTTGACCAGTCAGTACAAAGCAAGGCTTGCTTGAACTCCTCAGATAACCTGTACTTGTTAAAAGGAACTTCTCCCCATTTGATGCTGCTGTTGTCCTAATTGGAAGTAGGAAAAGGTCCCATTGTGGAGCTAACCTAGGCTGACCAGGGACTCAGGATCTTCCTGCTTTAGCCTCCTTAGTGCTAAGACTGCAGGCCACCCTACTGGACCTTCACTTAACCTCTACAGCTGGTGCTTTCAACTCTAACGCTCAGGCAGATTGACAAAGTAAAAGTTCATCAAGATAAAGAAGACTGTAAAAAGGCAATTGATTAAAAAAAAGAAAAGGCAACTGATGCTGAGATTCGGTGCTGGAGAGCCAAGTAGGGCAGTTTGCTTATGGAGAACTGGAAAGGCTTTCTCTGTGCACAGGAGACACTGTAGACCATTTACCATTAACCATTGCTGCCTTGGATGACTACCTGCCTGCCTGTCCAGATGTCTGCCTGCCTGCCTGCCTGCCTGTTTGCCTGCTCAGATGTTGTTTTTCTAAATCTTTGTCAAGAAATTCAAACTTTTGGAGCCGGGCATGGTGACACATGGAAGCACTCAGGAAGGCAGAGGCAGAGGGATCTCAGTGAGTTCGAGGCCAGCCTGGTCTACAAAGTGAGTCCACCCAAGGCTACACAGAGAAACCCTGTCTCAAAAAAACAAAAATAAATAATTAAAAAAGAAAAAGAAATTCAAACTTTCATATGAAATCTGTCAGATCTTTAGTTGGAGCGGTTAATCAAAAACAGTTCTACCTGTGAGATTAGACTAATAGTTTGAAATATCTACTGGAGTGTTAATACTTTTCCCTACTCCCTCCCCTCTAACAAACAATGCTCTTTAACCTTGAAAGCACTTAGGTTTCCTCAACTTGTGTTCTATAAACACTCTAGTAGGAGATCTCAAATCCTGCATTAACTTGATTTAGTTATTTGGACCCATATAATTTAACACTTGTGTATAATAATAATACAGCACAGTACACATCCACACACAAGCACACATATGCCATGTGTACTTTTTAAAAAGACATGCCACTGTGTGGTGACCCTAGAGGTTAAATGTTCTTAAAGTAAACCACATTCTCTAATACTTGCAACATGTGGACATTTCCCATCTCTTCCATGACATCAGTGTTTAAGGAAAACATTCTCTCTGCCTTAAGAACCTGCTGTTGGACTGTATAGATGGCTTGGCCCTTAAAGGCTAGGCTCACAGCCCAAAAGACAAGAATCTAGTGTCATTGCTCCTAAATTGCTATACCAGATGAGCGCTAGACAGCAAAGATGAGAGAACCACAGTATTTTATTTGGAATGAGAATTTGAGGCTTAAACAAATTTAATGGTGAGTAGTTTTGTTTTTTTTGTTTGTTTCCAGATAATGAGGCAAGTGGAACTCCTGAGTTCAGTTCCTTGTGCCCCATGGTTCCTACCTAACCTGGGCCTGTTACCTTTGTGGCTGCTTTATGCCTGTGCCACCTTTTTCAAGCGTAAGGCCAGCCAAGTTTTAAAGACCTCCTGTCTTCAGAATCACAGGCCAAGCATTCAATAGGGTGGACACAGAAAGCAGTTCATAAAAATGTCATGTTGGAATGAAGGGGCACACAGCACTGTGCTGAGCCCCACTAGCAAGTCCCCAACTTTATATGGTTTGTTCAGGTCATTATTTTAACAAGGAGCAAAGAAGCGTGGGGTGGGGCATACTCTGTTTTATTCGTTTATTCATTTATTGCCGGTGAGTGGTACACTCACAGTGTAGGTGCCCGCAGGCAGCCACCGTGTGACTTTGGTGGTCTTCCTCCATCACACTCGATTTGCTGAGACTCGCTCCTGGAACCCGGATCTTGGCCCTGGTTTCCCCGCCTCCACGCTCGCCTGGCCTTACATGAGTTCTGAGAATCCGAACCTAACTGATCTCACAGTGTTTTATGTACTAAGCTATCTCCCCAGTCCAAGACTGCTTAGATTTTTTTTTTTTTTGTGTGTGTGTGTAAGGGAGTGGGAGACATGGGTGTGTGTGAGTTCGGGAGCTGCTGCTGCCAGAAGAGGGCATCGAGTACCGGGGAGCCAGACTTGCAGGTTGTGGGCCCCTCCACTGGGTGCCGGGAACTCAGGGCCTTTGAAAGAGCAGTGTTACCCAGTCCAAGATTTACAGGATAGTTCATTTGTGACATGAATTGCAAAGCACTGAAAATAAAAATGAACCTCTTGTATTGAGAACTGCATCTGAAATAAAAGCACCCATACCCGCGCCATACTCCTGTCCCCGGCTACAAGAACTGCTGTTTTGTTTTGACATTGGACTTGTAGGGCATCTGATGCAGAAATTCTTAATCCTCGGTTTCCCTACCCTTTAGAGGAAGCTTTAACTGTAAAAGTTAATGACAAAATATTCTGAAAGAGAGTCAGTCTTCACCCACAGGCAGCATTTTAACAGAGTATGTCGGGGCTGTCGGAGGGAGATTTCAATACAGCAAATTCAGTTTTCACCCAGCTCTGCAGTTTTATCCAGTGTCTTGTAGATAACCGTTTGTTTATCTGCATCCCGACCGTGCCTCCAGAGGAACTGGCATGGAACTGCGGAGATGGAGCATGTTCAAACCCTGGAAATCTCAAACTCAAGATTCAAACTCTCATCCTGAGAACAGGTGTGGGACAAAGCTCTCTCGTGTTTCTGTGCCTGCCCCAGGAGCACGTGACACAACCCCAGGTGTCTACAGGTGTTCGGTCACATGAGCTTGTCACCTGTTCTCTTTCCCCCGTGTAAAGAGAGCGTTGCCAGTGTCCTGAGTCCCAGCCAATGAGATGCATTCATCCTCAAAACCGCTCCCCCTGCCCAACGTTTCTCAGTCCCTGTATCACGGGCAATACAGTGGCGAGCACCATGTACTTCTCCAAAGGACTTCTAAGACTGGCTGTTTGTTCTGAGCTGTAGCACCGGGAAAGAAGGGCTTCCCTTTCCCCCCCCCCCCCCCCCCCCCGGCCCCCCCCCGCGGCCCCCCCCCCCCCCCCCCCCCCCCCGCCCCGAAGACTTCACCGCTGGCCCCCAGACTCGACTTCCGGTCAGGCAGTTGCGGCGGAACCGCCACGGTCGCCGCTGGAGCTCGCCTGGCTGCCGAGAGCCGTCGAGTCGGCGTGGCTCGCGGATCACGGCCGTCCTTCACGAAGCGGCTCCACCGCCACAGTGCCCATCAGCAGGAGCCAGCTGTTCCCAAAACGGCCCTTGCCTTTGCCCAAGTCAAGTCAAGCCTCTATGGCCGGCCGCTTGGCTCAGTTTCAATACAGTCTTAGGTAGAGCAAAATGACAGTGTATTTCATCCTTTTTTTTTGTTTGTTTGTTTTTTTGATGTGTGTGTGTGTGTGTGTTGCTGTTATTTTTGTTTTTTTAGTTTTGCTTGAGTGTATGTCTTGCGGACCGTGTGCAGCTTGGTAAGGCCAGAAGGGGGCACTGGATGCCTGGGGACTGGAGGCAGTTGTGAGCTACCGTGTGGGTACTGAGAAATCAAACCTGGGTCCTCTGGCACAGCAGCCTGTGTTCTTCACCGCTGAGCCATGTTTGTAGCCCCTACCATGCTTTTTAATCCTGTCACAAGAGTCTTGTTTTCATAACATGGTCTCTCATTCTTTTTTATTTAGAGAGTAAAGATAAAAGAGTCATCATGAAAAAGATCTCAAAGAGAAGAGAAGAAATTTTTAGAAAGGTAAAGTATTAATGGAATTTTTGAAGGCTTAAAAAAAAAAAAAACCAACAAACAACAAAAACATGTTTTTATAGCATTTTACCAGAACGTCTGATTTCCTGAAAACAGTGTTCATTTGCATTCAGTTACTTTTATGCTCTCTGTTACACATTTTGATCCTTAAAACAGTTTGTAAACAGCTTGTATATGATAGCATTGGAGAGAAATAGGCTTATAGAGATCATCAAAACCATCAGTCACCACCTACTTCCTCTCAGGCGCTGGGAATTCATTCTTTGCATTCATCTACTGAAGGCCATTTTTCAAAACGAATAGTATAACAATAAATGCAAATGCCTTTGTTTTTGTTTTGTTTTTTGAGACAGGGTCTTTCTCTGTCACCCTGGTTGCTCTGGCACTCACTGTGTAGACCAGGCTGGCCCAGAATTCACAGAGATCTGCCTACTCCTGCCTCCTGAGTGTTGGGATTATAGCTTTGCATCACCAAGCCTGGCTACAACTGACATGTTGACTTGAGTTGGGTCTATGTCCAGGAATAGTAGAGCTGGATCATATTATCATTGCAGCTTCATTGTTTTGTTTTGTTTGTTTGTTTGTTTTTTAAGAGTCTGGGTACTGACTTCCTGAGTGGTCGCCCCAGTTCTCACTTCCACCAGTGTGTAAGGGTTCCTCCTTCACATAGCCACAGCCTGAGAACTTTCTTGTTCTCTTCATGATGGCCGTTCTGAAAGAAATGAAGTAGACTCTCATGCCGCTTTTAATTTGCGTTTCTTTGATGGCTGAGAGACCTTTCCAGATATTGATTGGCCACTCACATTTCTTGTTTTGAGAGCCTTTTAGTGCGCCGGGCCTCTTTCGGCTGGGTGATTGGGGGACTGATGTGTAACTTTGCACTTCGTTACAGATTCTCAGCTGTCTTTCCTCTGCCAGATGTTTTCTTTGCAGTAGAGCAGCTTTTTCATTTCACATAATCCCGTTCGTCAATTCTTGTGATCATTTTCTCTTCTGTCGGAGAAGAGAACACTTTTCCTTTTCAGAAAGTCTTTGCCTGTGCGTATATCTTGAAATGTTTGTCCATGTCTTCTAGAAAAGTCTGACAGTTTTTCTAGCAGGTCTTTGATCTAGTAGTTGTTTTTTGCTCAAAGGAAGAGATCTGAATTGTTCTACACATGGACAGTCTCCCCAGCATCACTTGTTGAATATGTTGTCTTTTTTGCAATGTATGTTTTCACACCTTTTTCAAAATTTGTGCAGCCCAGGTTGCATGTTTATACCTGGGTCCTGAGTCCATAATAGGACACTGAGGAAACTGCATCCTGATGTCGGCCAAGGGCAGTAGCAGCTGTGACAGCAGCAAGGCAGATGCACTCACCAGCAAGGAGAGAAGCAAAAGCTGACTTTGAAGCATCTTACATTATATCCAGGCTAGGCTGGAGGATGCGACTGACTTTTCAAAAGGGTCTCCCCTCAGTTAATCCTCCTGGAAAATACCCTCAGAGACACACCCAACAGGTGTGTCTTAGTAAATCTCGGCTTCATTCAAGTTGACAACCAAGACTAACCACTGAAAGGGCTTACCAGTCTTGTTTAATTTCTCCAAAGAATCAACTCCTTTGTGATTCATTCTGTGTGTTGCTCTTTTGGTCTTCATTTTATTAATTTCTATTGCCCTGATCTGTCTCTGCTGACTATCTTTACATTCGGCTGGTGCTTGTTTTCCTAAGACCTTGAAGTAAATATGTTATTAATTTGGAAATTCTATGATTTAAAAACTTTTATATCCGTAAAGCTAGATGCCTTCATACCGTAAGTCTTCCTTAGCCATACCCTAGGTGTTTGGATAATTGTGCCTTCATTCCCATTTGTCTCTAGGAATATTTACAATCCCTCCCTGAGTTCTTCAAGGACAAACTGTTTCTTCAAGAGAGTACAGTTCCATCTCTAAGTGCTTGTAATTTCTAGGGTTTCATCTGCGGTCGATTGCAAGTTTCTTTTGTAATCTGATACAAGAAATTATTTTGATCCTTTCGTATTTGCTAAAGGCTTTGATGAGCTAAAAAACAACTAACTGACTGAAAATCAAAAGCAGGAATTAAAAACCCAAACACAAGGTTAAAAAAAAAAAAAGCAATGAAATGAAGTAGAAAGTATTCCTAACCGCCTCGCCTGCTAGCTGGGTTGTCTGTAGCTCCCTCCTCCCTCAGCTGTCTGTTGTAGGTAGCTCCAGAGGCAGGAGGAGGCTGCCAGTCTCCTCAGTTCAAACAAGTTAGGTCAGAACGCCCTCCCCGCTGAGGAATGTTAGACAGAATTGTTGGATGTTAAGCTAGATCTCCTCCACTAATCTCTTGCCAAGGTCAGTGCTCTACATCTCTTCAGAAGGCACTATTGGTGGTCAGTTTTCTTGAGGGTGGCTCGAGGTTAGTGAGAAGGGGGCATACTGGCTCGTGGTGGCCTTATTCAGGAGTTTTAAACTGCTAAAGGACTCATCGGCAGGTTTTGAAATTCTTTCATAAATGTCTATTAAGTAGATTTTTGTTATATTAATTTTTCAAAAATCAGGATCATGTTGATACCCTGCTTTGATTTTCAACAAAAGGCCATTCTTTTTTTTAATTAATAAAATTTTTTTTCAGCTTATTTACTTTACATCCCAAGGGTGACCCCTCCCCCCTTTCCTCCTAGTTTCCCCCCTTCCTCTCCTTCCCTCTTCCCCTCTCCCTTTCCCCCAAACCTACCTCTGTTTCAACCCTCCCCAGCATTTCAAGTCATATCAGGATTGAGCATACCTCATCCCCTGAGGCCAGGCAAGGCAGCCCTGCCAGGGGAAAGTGATCCAAAAGCAGGCAATAGAGTCCATGTTAGACCCCCCATCCACTCGCCAGGTGCCCCATATGAAGACCAAGCCGCCCATCAGTCACGTATGTGCAATTATTGGTCAGTTATTGGTTGGACGTTCCCTCAATCTTTGTTCCCTCTTTATCCCTCCACTTCTTCTAGGCAGGGTAATTTTTGGATCAAAAGTTTTGTTGGTGGGTTGTTGATCCCCTCCTTTTGCTAGTCCTGCCTGGCTAGGAGGCAGTCACTTCAGTGGCATGTCCCTCTCCCCTCACCATTAGGAGTCTCAGCTAGCGTCACACCTATGTCCACCCAGAAGCTTAACCCGTTGAGGGCCTCCAGCTTGACAAAGTGATGTTCCCCCTCAGTTTCCCTTCTTGTTCCCAGCCTTCTCACCTCCCACCTCCTACCCCCACATCTGATCCCCGCCCTTGCAGAAGTCCATTCTTAAAATTTTCAATACATTTATTTATTTGTGTATGTGTGTGTGTATACTGCACAGCTGTGGAGGTTAGAGGACAATTTGTGGGAGTTGGGTCTTTCATACTACAGTGTGGGTCTCAGGGATAGGATTTGGGTAGCCTGCGTTGGTGACAAGCGCCTTCACCCACTGGGCCATCTCACCAACCCTCAAACCCATGTTTTTAATGCAAATGTGAAACTAATCTGTGTCCTTTTGCTTTTTCCACTCCGGCTTCAAGCTGTTTTGGTCAGCAGGTGCAATTGTTTTTTTCAAGACTATTTGCTATTATTTATCTCAAATTTAAAGCTGAAAACAAATACCACTGGAGTGTGAGAACAGTTAGTTACTTTACAAGATTGAACTTTGAAAAACTGCAAATGTTCATCTTCCCATCAACTTTTAGTAATGGCGTTCAGTTTCTCCTACCAGGGGGTAGCTAGAATGTTCTTCGGTATTTGGGAGGGAAGTGAGAACTGGAGACACATATTTGAGAGGCCAGGGAGTGCACACACTCTCCAAGGCCTTGGGCACACTTGCCTTTCTGGGTTGGGGAACAGTGTGGCCGGCCGTTGAAGATGAAGGTTAGAAGACAGGCAAGAATAGAAAGCAATGTTTAAATATTTTTTCAGGAAGGAAGGTGTCTGCATTATCAGATACTGCAGAGAAACCCCTCAAGCATATGAGTTATGTAATGCTGGATTTTTAAAGTACTTTTATACATATGTGTATAATTCGATATATATGTGTATAATTTTCTAGAAAATATGAGGCAGGTAGTACAGAAGCATGAACTCTCAGATTTTGTCATTTAGATTTTTGTTTTTTTAGATTTCAGATGGCAATTACTTAATTTTAAAATCAATCATATATAAAGAATTCATGTAAATTAGTAAAAAAATTCAAGTTTGAGCAGACAGACAAAAGAATATGAATTGATGTTTTACAGGAGCCGATGTTCAGAAGGCTGATTGACATAAGGAAAGCTGTTCAGTAACTGACACTTGTAACCTAACCTTCCCTGCTTTTCCCCACAGATGTCAGAAGCAGCATGCAGCAGCAATACTGAAGAAATAACGGACAGGCGTCTGCCAAAAGGTTCTCCACTACCGTGCCATGACTCTGATATCCTTGTGTTTTAGTTTTTAAAGATATAATGATTGCTCCCATCCTAGGGCTTTAGCATTCTAAAATATAAATATAGACTAGGTTTCGTATATGATATAAGATGAGCCCAAGGAAATACAAATAAATCAAACTCACAATGTTCTATTTTCTTCGTCATTTACTGTACTCATGGAGGATTCACTGGTGTCTGAGACTGGGTTAGTGTTGGGATCAGTAAGCAGGCACTTCTACAGGCAGCCCCAGTTAGACCGGTTATCAGGCATTTGTGAAGACACCCTGACCACCTGGAATTACCTGCGCATGCCCTTGATCACCCTATAAGAGAACTGGAACCCTCCCCCCTCTCTCTCTCTCTTCTTCCTCTTCCTTTCTTCTCCTCTCTCTCTCCCTCTCTCTCTTCCTTTCTCTGTCTCTGCTCCCTTCTCCCCCTTCCCCTAATAAACCTCCCACGTGGAACCAACCTCATGGCGTGATTTGTGAACCCGAGTGTAACCTTCACATTCGCACGTTTCCTAACAGACCTTCCATGTGTGTAGATGCAGAACCTGCTTAAGACTCAGCTTTGTGACTCAGCTTTAGTCCTATTCCTTATTCATGTGACCCACAAATATCATATTTTCTGGCTATAAGAAAGTGTGTTCTTAATTGTTATTTGAAGCCAGCTATGCCAAGCTACCAGGATATGTAAATGTCACGTTCTCACCTGCCTTTCAAAGTAAGGCAAGCTTCCCTGGGGAAGGTGATCTTCCCAAGCCTACCAGGCGCCTGAGAAATGTGGCTTTTGCTTAATAAAGAGCTGGCAGCAGGAGCTAGGGCAGGAAGTAGGGGTGGGCAGGACTGTCAGGCAGACAAAGCCACAGGAAGAGGCAAGCAGTTGTAGATAAATGCGTAAGATCTCAGTAGGTGATGAAAGGGAGATGGCACAGAGCAGGAAAGCAGGCTGTGAGAACCACGTGTGGAAAAGCAGTGGCGGAGAAATTAAGTTAGAAGCCGAGAGACTGCCTCAGCAAAAGGCCAACAGCCTTAAACTGAATCGATATCTCCATATCTTAATTAAACCGCAAACAGAATCCATCAAAGCCCCACAATGTATTCCTACCTGAATAACTTGGGAGAACTCAACAGGAGGGGGAGGAAAAGGCAAACTCAAGGGAACATGTCCAATTAATCTTTCTTTTAAAAATGGTATTTAGAACTGTACTTTTGGGATTCAGACCCGGAGAAGTGGCTGAGATACACCTATCTACCATACCAAAGTGGCCTCCAGGTTCTCCCAGCATCCCTCAGTCCCTTCCTGAACTTTGCAGCCCAGGGGCTGGGCTTCCTCTGCTGCAGAGGCTCTTCACTGTATAGTGTAGACATTTTGGTTCTCTTTCTCCTCTGTTCTCTCTCTCTCTCTCTGCATGAATGCTTTCTCTTTGCTCCCCCCCCACACACCCCTTTTCTGCCTTTCTCTGCCCGGTGACTTTTCTGGCCGTGTTCTGTTGGGATCGGTGACCCTGCCTGAGATCTCCCTGAATAAACCTGCCTTTATATAGTTTAATTTGGCTTGAATCGGCTCATTTTGTTGGCTGAGACTGCCTACCATTTACAACCATCGTCTTTCTCAATCGATCCTATGAGTGGCAGAAAGTCACAAATGGCTTGGCGTGCATACATTTCCTTTCAGATTCCATTATTCCAGTTTAATATAATAATAATAATAATAATAATAATAATAATAAGAAGAAGAAGAAGAAGAAGAAGAAGAAGAAGAAGAAGAAGAAGAAGAAGAAGAACAATGTGGCTTTGACATTAGTTCATGCTCCAGCACAATCTATATGGAATACAAATGTTCTCAAGGAATTTTTTTCTAACGAGAAGACAGCAACAAAGATTGTTTTCATGAGCTGCTTTCATGTTTTGCTTGGCTACAAGTGTTAGGAAACTTTCGAATGTACAGGTTACACGCGCGGGTTCACAAATCACGCCACGAGATCGGTTCCACGTGGGAGGTTTATTAAGGGAAGGGGGGAGAGGGGAGCAGAGACAGAGAAAGAAGAGAGAGAGAGGAGAAGAGAGGAGGAGAGAGAGAATCAGGGAGCAGAAGAGGAAGAAGAGAGAGAGGGAACAGAAGAGGGAGAAGAGAGAGAGGGGGCAGAAGAGGGAGAAGAGAGAGAGGGGGAGGGTTCCAGTTCTCTTATAGGGTGATCAAGGGCATGCGCAGGTAATTCCAGGTGGTCAGGGTGTCTTTACAAATGCCTGATAACCGGTCTATCACGTCCCTTGGAGCTGGCCATAGAAGTGCCTGCTTACTGATCCCAACAACAAGAAAGACTCTGGCTGATACCTGAGGAAGCAGCAAGAGAAGATGACAACGGATAGAGAAAAAGTTACAAAAGATACATAATTTACCATAGATAAACTGTTCCCAGTGAGAAGGGGGAAGAGACGCAGGGTTCTAAGAGCTCCAGAGCTGTGTACTCCTGCTCATGATGGCTAGGCACAGATGCAGCTAAGACACACAATGTTTTACTGCCACTGCGGCTAAATTAAAAACGATGATGTGAACTCTGTCTAATGGTGCTATCTTGATTTAGATGCAGAAGAAAATCGAAACATAACAGAGACACTGAGAGGCAAAGTAAGAGAAAAACTAAAAAACGCTAAGGTAATGCTTTTAATTGCTTTCTCCTATTTTCAGAATGACGTTTAAGTGGAACATGGATCATAAGAACTAATTTTTTTTTAATGTCAAGAAAGAGCTGAAGTTGTCTTAATATACCTCAATTCTAAAAAGCTTCACTTCTAGCCTGTTTTTTTTTCTTTCCTTTTTTTTTTCTTCTATTTCTGTTTTCTTTTATACCCTTAATACCCAATCTTAGTCAAGGTTTCTATTGCTGTAATGAAATGCTACGGCCCAAAAGCAAGCTGGGGAGCAAAGGGTTTATTTGGCTTATACTTCTCTATCATTCTTCATTATCAAAAGAACTCAGGACAGGAATTCAAACAGGGAAGGAACCCTGCATCAGCAGGAGCTGATGCAAAGGCCATGGAGGGGTGCCCCTTACTAGCTTGTCTCACATGGCTTGCTCAGCCTGCTTTCTTACAGAAACCAGGGCCACCAGCCCAGAGGGTGGCACCACCCACGCTGGTCTAGGCCCTCGCCCATCAATCACTAATTAAGAAAATGCCCTACAGGCTTGCTACAGCCCAGTCACATGGATATATTTTCTCAATTGAGTCTCCCTTGACTCCAATGTCATCTTGATCTAAGACTAGCCAGCACACACCTCCTGTGATATTAAACCAAAACCAAGAAAAGTCAGTCTGGTCATGGTAACTATATGTGACATCTCAGGTAAAGATAAATGTTCATATGTATATGCATGTGTACATAAACACACCTTTAAAAAGAAAAACATTGAGGAATTTTTATTTTTATTCATTTTGGGCAGAAAACTTGCATGCTCACCTATGCTTATTTTCTGTAAAATTGTGTGTTTCAGATCAGTCAAGGTGAAAAGTCTTCAGCTGAGCTGCTCACTGACACAAAGATTCATAGATGGTCTAAGGTGAGTAACTCTCTTTAAAATACTTTTTAAAAACACCTTTATGAAAGTGTAGCCTACCCAACAAAAATTCACCCATTTTTAGCTTAGGACTCAATGGCATTTAGTTTAACTGTAGAGTTGTATGATTGACACTACAATCCAGTTCCTTTATGCATCGTCTCATAAAAGAACCTTTGTGCCCAATTGCAGTCTCTATTCCCACTTGGCATTACTTATCCTAATAAATTATATAAGATGTTATTAAGAGATAAAACTAAGTACATTTAAAATGTACAGAGTTTTCTTGAGCAGATGGCAACTCGTGAATTGGGCAGCTCCATACTGGAGGTGGCTGGTGACCCACAAGGGGAGCAAGAATGGAAAGCCAACATGGAATGCCTGAAGAAGTAAGGCAGAGAAAGTGTCTGAACCAGCAGTAACTGTAAGGTCCCTTGTCAGGGGTTAGCTGGCAGTTTGTGACTGAATACTACAGTTTGTATTCCGGCATACGCCTCGCCACACTGAATTGGAACTGAGGACTCTGGAATCCCCTCAGCCTCAGGACCTCAGTTAATTATTCTAACAGAATTAGAGATGCTCCCAAACATACTGATTTGGTGCCACAGTTCATGTGCAATGGCATATTTGAAATGACTAAGATTTGGGGTAGGAGCTGTGTTAGAGTACGGGCTAAGCTGCTGTAACAAAACCCATACATTAATTAGTTAATTTTTGGTCTGTAACTAAGAATATGCCACCAAATGTTGTGGGAATAGGATGGCAAGGTCCATGTGGGCGAGTGTGAGCACGTGTCCACAGGAAAACTTGAAAATGGGGAGTGTTGACCCGAGGCCACACTTTGATTAAATTGTGAAATAATCCTCTAGCTAGGGGGCTGGAGAGATGGCTCAGGAGTTAAGAGCACTGACTGCTCTTTCAGAGGTCCTGAGTTCAATTCCCTGCAACCACATGGTGGCTCACGACCATCTATAATGGAATCCGATTTCTTTTTCTGGTGTGTGTGAAAACAGAGCATTCATATACATAAAAAATAAATAAATCTTAAAAAAAGATGTAGCATGTGAAATATAACATTGTGAAATGCTTCACAACACCCTGAAAAAAAAAATCCTCTAGCTATTCGGGTTAGGGTGAGAGAGCAGAGAAGGTTTTGGCTTTGCTCTATTTTGGTTCTTACAAAGTTACCAACACACACACACACACACACACACACACACACACACACACAACTACTGTGTTGTTTCCTGCCCTCTACTAAGCTGCCTTCTTCAGTAGCATAGAAAAGCGTTTCTTCCTTTGCATGCCAACAGTATGCATTCATTCCGACAATAACCACTGATCTGCTTCTCTTTAACCCCAGACTGAATTCATGCTGGATGAAGGTCTTTCATTTTTCATCGTGAGTGGGGAAGAAGACTCAGCCATGAGCTGCTCTTCACAGCAGGTAGGATTTGGTTTATATCCTCACTCTCCCCTAAACCAGCTATTTATTAAAGGTACAGGGTGAGTCTGGTGCTGTGGCACACGCTTGTGATCCCAGCACTCAGGGAGGCAGAGGCAGGTGGATCTCTTTGAGTTCTTGGCCTACAAGTGAGTCCAGGATAGCCAAGAGAAATCCTGTCTTGAACAAACAAGCAAACAAACAAAAGGCATAGGATGAAAGGCATTGGACAGGAGGTATGTGTGTGTATGTGTGTGCATGCCTGTGTGTATTTCTGTTTTGTTTTGAAACGGGCGCTCTGGGCCCTCCTTACTCAGCCTCCTGATATTAAAATTGCAGGCATGCCCCCTCATGTCTGGCTTCCTGTTCTCTTGGAGTTGAGCTCATCATCACAATACCTACCATTTCCTGAGTGCTTAGTAGATGCTCAGTGATACTATCATTATGGATTGTGATATGTGACGCTCACATGTAAGGGCTAGGGAACTAGCTCAGGGGCTAAAATGCTTGCCATGCACCTGTGAGGACCTGGGTTTGATCCCAGCACCCAGGTAGAAAAGCCAAATGTGGGAGTATACATTGTAATACTGGTACTCTGGAGAGGCAGAGACCGCGAGGATCAGGGAGACCCAGTCTAGCCAACTTGGCAAATTCCAGGCCAATAGAGATTGTCCCAGACAAAAGATGGAGAGCACCTGAGGACAACACCTGGTGCTGTTCTCAACACTCATGCACACACACACACACACACACACACACACACACACACAAATCTGTGAGATAATCTTTATTGTTTAAATACTATAGATAAGGGAATTAAGTTGGGAGAGCAGAGCATCCACAGAGGAAGAAAGTGTGGGTATCAGATCCTCCTCAGCCTGCGGTTTTATGTGTCTTGTTTTCCTTGTTGTCTAAAAAGTATCTGCTCACATTTTAGTTGTGATGGAGAGTTGTGGCCTCCGTTACTCCTCATGTCTCTGGTGTTTGTTCCTTCACAGAAAACTACAGACTCCTCTGTTCTCTCCATTCCGTTTTGATATGTTCTGATGTGGTCCTTTTACTGCTTTCGTTGTTGTTGTCACTGTTTTTCCAGGGTAAAGATGTGTACCATCAGCTCATAAAGGGGCATGACTGTAATCTCATCACTCAAGAGATAAGGCCAGCCTGAGCTGTCTAGTGAGACCCTGACTCAAAAACCAAAACTGACAAACCCCACCAAACAGCAATGAAACTTGTTATTTCAAAATCTTGAACAAATAAAACACAAACACTACCCAGAAACTTCATACAGAAAAATAAACACCATCTGAAATCTTCTGCGCTGAGAAAATTTCTGTTAACCTTTTCTCACAATGTTTTCTGTGCTCATGCACCCCACAACTTTATACAAACACGACACTCATTCACAGAAAGAACTGGTAAGTGACGATTTCATCTTCCCAGTTCTCCAGCCAGTCTTTTTGGATGCCATGTTTGATCCTCTGTTCTTCTCATGCCTCACACCCAGTTCATCACAAGTCTGCTGGTTCCATTTTCAGACTGCCCCATCCTCAGACCCACGGTTCTCCACCTTCCCAGGTGCCGTCCTGGTTTAAGCCATCAGAGTCTCTCACCTGGAACATTGCCAAGCCTTCCCACTGAATTCGCTGTACACTTGAGAACAATCCTGTTACAAGGAAGGCCATTCTCTTGCTTAGCCCTTTCTAAAAGTTTCCCCGTTTCACTTACAAGGAAAGCAAAGGTCCACTCAGCATTCCCCAAGGCCTGCCTGCCCTGGCCCCTTAGGAGCAACCTGTCTTTGGTTCATTTCTTCTGTGTCCCTTCTCTACCATCTAAGCCCGGCCACATGGCTCCCTGTTGTTCCTCACTTACAGCCCTGGAGACTTTACACTTATTTACCTGCCTTGAAAGCTCCTCTCAATATCTGTATTGTATCCCTCACGACCTTTGGGAGTCTGCTTGAATGACACAGGATTAAAAATATTGTGCCTGAAAGTGCTATCTAAAATAATAGCCCACCCAGCCCAGAATTCTCTGTGACCTTACTCTGCTATATTTTTCTTCATAATTCTCAGTACTTCCCAATACATATTTTTTGTCTATTTTCTTCCTGGAGTGTATTAGGTACTCAATGAATATTTTAATATCAAAAATATGGTTTTGTTTTTCAATTTTTCCCAAGGTCTTAAATACAAAGTCAGCTGATCTTCCAGCAACTTAAGATCTAGGCTAGGGGACAGGATTTTCTGGGAAAGGAGAAACGTCTGTCCCTGTTCTTCCCACTGAGCAGAGTGCAGGAGCCATGTGCTGTGATTGGACATTTTCCTTCTCACATAGCAAGGATGAAATAAGTTCAGCAAAGGTGGGGGCCCAGGTCCAGCGAGGCATGCTGGAATCCAGGTGAAATGGATGCTATTTGGAGTTAGCTGAACGTGCTATCTTCCTGCTGGAAGGCTATGGGAAGCTACAGTCCCTGTAACATCGAGAAATCTATTTGACAAGAGGCTGAATTTGAGTATGGCCCCTTCCTGCTGGGAGTAAGATGCGTGGTCCAATCTAATCAATGACCCCAGGGTGAAGTTTGAGGAAGCTCTCAGAGTGTTCTGCTCATCATTTCATAGCCAGGGAGGAATGTTCCTTCGAGAGAGGTGGGGACAGCATCTTCACTTGTCACAGTACTCACTTATGTCCATCTACGTTTAGATCTTCCTAGGCTTAGACTCCCTGTCACCCAGCAGCTGACAGAACAGGAATGTTCTGCTGTGAGCTGCAGGCTGAGGACCTGGAAGGTGACAACCTGGAATAGCAGCTGGGTTGAACTAAAAGAGAAAGAGTTGAGCAGACAGGGCTTATTGAGTCAAGATGGTAACTTGGCTCAGACTAAAACGGACAGTTAGGTAAGCCTCCCAAAGGTGCCTGTGGGTCAAAACGTCAGGGCCGAATTGGGCCCCCCACTATCTTCAGCCACCAGGATTGAGAACCCTGGCCTCTACCAGCGGTGGAGAGGAACATTAGCATGAAAGCACTAGTAGGGGCAAAGAACCCTTCTTAGTTGGTGAAAAGAATGTTTAAAAAGCTCCCCTGTATGGAGATTCTTATGTTGCTCCTAAAAGACACCACAAAGATATGTGGATGTAAAGTATTTCTGTAATTTCATAAAAGGGATAGGAAGGAGGGAATAACAGTAGAACGACTCAATACAAACCCAGGAGATTTCTAACTACGCTTTGCTTTAATGCTGGGAGGACATGAGGAAGGAGGAGAAATGAGGAAGAAAAGTAACAAAAACTGTGTTTGAAAATGTCATCATGAGCCGGGCATGGCGGCTTTAATCCCAGCACTCGGGAAGCAGAGGCAGGTGGAACTCTTGAGTTCCAAGCCAGCCTGGCCTACAGAGCCAGTGCAGGACAGACAGGACTACACAGAGAAACCCTGTCTCAAAAAGCCAAAAAGAAAAAAGAAAAGAAAAGAAGGAAGAAGGAAGGAAAGAAGAAAAAAAGAAAAAATATCATCATAAAACCCAGTTCTTCATTAATAAAAAGAGAAGTTGTTGATCCTCTGACTCCAAAATTCTTGCAAAAAAAAAAAAAAACACAAAAAAGACTAGGATTGCTCAAAGAGCAGGTAAGGGTTTGCAGTCGCAAGAATTCCACGACCCAGTTGTGCTAGCACACATTGATGGGACTGCAGTTCACAGCAGCTGTTGGGAGGCCGAAGCGGGGGACCTTGAGTTTTATTTTAGGGCTACAAAGAGAATTCCTGGCCGCAGCAACATGCTGAGTCTCTTTATCAAGAAACGAAACAAAAATAAAAATAATTCTGTGATTCTATTTTGTTACTTTCCATAAGTGTACATTTCCAGAACTGAGATTTTTTAATTGCACGATGTAGTTGGATGATACTTTGTTCAGTAGATGAAGGTTTTAAATCACGTAGTCATCTGAAGCAATAGGATTACTCAGTTTTTGTGAGCAGATCCATACTTGTGATAACAAAGGCACTTTTCAACAATATTGTATGTTTATGTACCTATACTCAGATTTTAAAACAACTTTTATAAGTAATCCTGTATTTCAGAATTTCACTGTAACCACTTTGCCGTAGACTTCTTTCTTTACTCTTTATTATCTTCTCTTAAATATTTTGTAGAGAATAGGCTTTCTACTTTTTAGGTACTTTTTAGCTACTTCGGAGTACTAGACCTGCCCTTCCCATATGAGTCCTATGTCTGAAACTTTCCCTGAGGGCAGAAGGGGTCTAAGTTAGCATTCTATTTCAGCAACATTTACTGGAGAATTGAACAGGGAACCATAAAAACATATCACATAACGTTAACCTTAAACAAGTTCCTCTTTATTCAGTGACACTTTATTTTGTGACTAATGTGTATTATGGTTTCAGCTAGCGCTTGTTCTGGGCTGCATGAATGGGAAGGCCTCGGGAAGGCTGGTCATGTGTCTACGTACTGATCATGGGGGTGGGGAGGGCATGCAAGCTCATTTTTATTTTTGATACCCAACAGAAAACAGTAAACGATAGTTACTTCAAACACTCTGCATTTGGTGGCAGTTTACAAAATGTTGCTGAAAACCAAGATGATTTTATGGAAGAAGTAATTTTAACAGATTTATTTGAAGTGAAAGCTGCAGAATATGAAGATGATCAAGAACAGATTAAAAAACAGGAGGCAAATATTTTTGTGCCAAGTAGTTCTCCAGGTAACACACTTCCCCAAAATATACAAGACATGAATGCGCCATGTTACAGGGCACTAACTTCTGTGCATGTTGGCACAGTAAAAAATAAATTAAAAATTAAATGTAAATACACACACACACACACACACACGTGTTGATCTTGTATGTATTTGCTCTCCCACTGTGGGGTTTAAAGTGATTATCCACGTTTTGTCATTAAGTGGTCAGCCAGCGTAAACTGCCAAAAGGCATGCTGCCTCGAATTTTAGAAGATGAAGGATTGTACATCAAGAAAAAGCCAGCGACATATAAAAAGATGTGCAACAAAATGGAGAACCGCCTGCTTAGCCTCCAGGAGGCAAGTATATCAGCTAATGGGTTCAACCAGCAGCAGATTGCATGTGACACTTGCTTTTCAGTGAAATGCTCAGTTAATACGTTTTGTACCTCTCTCTGATAGGGAAAACGTTGGTTTGAAGAAAGCGGAGAAATAATGTCACTACCTTCTCCTATTAGCCAGTCTTGGAATTTTAGGCTCAGCACAAGCGAGGAATCTGTGAACCCAGCACTAATGACCATACACAGAAAGGTAACCAACACTGCTCTGTTTGGAATAATGCTTGAATAATGGCTCTTATAATATCAATTACAACTTACATTTTTATGGTTTTACTTTAAGGATATTAGCCTAGTCATACAGAAGCCAACCTTTTATAAAATGTTAAGTAATCTTTAAGATGACTGAGGTCTATTTAATGATGGGAAATGCTCAAATAAAATGTGAAGTGAAAAACACCATACAAAATTTGTATGATCCTCACTTGATTTTATTTAAAACAAACAAACAAAACCCCAAATGAATAGCAACCAAAGGAACCACCATCATAACTCTTAGCTCTGTGGATTATTCTTTACCTGTTAGTTTTGCCCATTTTACATAAATGGATTAATAAAATATTACTCTATTTGTATGCCGCAGTAATTTGCTTTTTTTTTTTTTCTGTATAGAAATCAGTTGAAACCACATTTTGGTTATCTGTTCTTCTACTGATGGATATCAGGTGTATCCAGCTATGATAACAACGCTGCTGAGGCACTGTACATGTGTTGTGACTGGACATTTCTGTACGTTTTCTGCTGAGTAAATATCACAGAACAGAAATGTTAGTGCTAGGTCTGAGTGCATTCAGTTTTGCTGCATAACACCAAACAGCCTGTGTGGTGGTCTCAACCCCATGGGCTCATTTATTTGAATGCTTAGTCATCGGGGAGAAGGATTAGGAGGTGTGGCCTTGTTGGAGGAAGTGTGCCACTAGGGTTGGGCTTTGAGGTTTCAAATGCCCAAGCTAGCCAGGCTCAGTCTCTCTCCATCTCCTGCACTCTCCATCTCTGTTTCTCCATCTCTCTGTGTCTCTGTCTCTCTCCTGCCTACAGATCAGGATGGAGCTCTCAGCTATTCCTTTAGTACCATGCATGCCCACATGCTCCCCATCATGATGAGAATGGACTAACCCTAGGAAATAGTAAGCCAGGGTCCCAATTAAATGCTTTCTTAGGAGTTGGTCATAGTGTCTTTTTACAGAAATAAAACAGTGACGAAGACCATGGTTAATTAGAGAAAGGATAATTCCTTGATTTATGAGTTGAATGGATGGATTTTGGTAATGTATAGCAAGATGGAGAATTCTTGGGATCGGTGAGATTTCAAGTCCTGAGTATGAGGAGCTCAGGGATTGGTTGGGTTTTATGGGAAGCTCAGGGATTGGTGACATTTTCACCCCCTTTTCCCTGCATCAGGACCATTAGTTAGGATGGGAAGACCTTCCCAGGTACAGGAGAAGACCTCCTCATCACTGGGGAGGCTGGAGAGGCGGTGCGGCCACTGTGGACAGCTCCTGTGGCCGTACCTCATGAGGGCAGCAGGCTGAGGAGGTGTCACTGTTTTGACAGATGCCGCCATTTTGACAGCTCCTGTGATGGCCTCAGGCTGGGGTGGGAAGAAGAGGCCACCACTTTAACAGCTCTTGCAGTTACTACTGAGGGACTACATTTATTTCCCAAAACAAGGCATTCCTGTGTCCCATAGTTCTGTTTCCTGCTGTTGAATTAAAATCTGTCTCCTGAATGCTGTATTTATTTGAAGGTGTTTGGCCACAGAGAACTAATAAAGTACTTCACTCCTGTGACAGTTGGACTATTTGCAGTCTATAGACTATTGTCACTCCTGCTTTTAGCTTTTACGTACAGTGTAAACTCACACCCTTTGATTGTTATTAGAAATTCCATCTGCTCGGTTACTTTGCTTTATAGCTTCCGAGGGCCACAGTCAGTGAGTATTGAACAAGAAAAGACCAGGTAACGTCCACTGTCCTCCCACTTGAACAAGTAAGATCAAGCGTGTGTCACAGCTAGCCAGTGCTGCGTTTACTAAACAAGACAGGCGTCTCTAACTTCAGTTTCCAAAAATTTGTCACCTAATAGTTAAAAGCTGAAACTGCTGTCCTCCTGGTGTTTTGCCCAGTGATGGCCAGCTTACCAATATACTGATAAACTCCTTAGGCTGAATCTGAGTTTGCCATTATATAGAGGATAGAAGCTTAGCAGATATGGTTAAAAACAAACAAACAAACAAACAACAACAAAAACCCCACCAAAAACCAAAACCAAAACCAAAACCAAAACCAAAACCAAACATGTATGGCTTTTCTCCTCCCTCATTGAAGCCAGTAAGGAGTTCCTCACTCGGGGAAAAGTAGGGAAGCAGAGGTTTAGGAGTGATCTGGTGGTCGCTAGTTCTTCGGGAGTATCCAGGCTGTCATTCAAAGCTTGGGGTCAGACTGCATTTATTCCAGCATAGGAGCAGTGTGACAGCAAGGATGCAGGCTGGAAGATATTGGTTCAATTTCTGTTTAAATAGCCTAATATCACAGACTGTGTACGCTTCAAAGAAGTTTACTAAAGCTCCTGATTCTTCTCCAAGGTCAAGGGACCAAGTCTCATAATGGCCTCCTGGCCGAGTTCGAAGACAGTGCAAAGTGTCATGGCAAGAGGCAGGAAGCATACAAGACTCAGCCAAACAAGTTTTTACAGCTGATGACACATTCTTGAGACAACCAGTTAATCTATTTGTCCTGGTTATGTCTTTGTCAACTTGACACAAGCTAGAGTTATCTGGGATAAGGAAACCCAACTGAGACACTGTCTTTATCAGATTGCCTGTACAGAATGTGGGCCAAATAAACCTTTTCCTCTCCTAGTTGCTCTTGGTCACGGTCTTTATTACAGCAATAGAGAGCAAACTAAGGTACCGTTAATTGCATGCAGCAACTAATCAGTGGTTAATCTGTTTATGAGAAAAGAGAACTAGTAACCTTCTAAAATTCTCAACTTGGCCCAGCTTCTAGATAACCTTGAATAGCAATCAACTTTCAGTGTGGGCTTCAGGGGAGGGGAAAGCCCTGTTCAAACCTGAACAGATTGACCCAGAGAGAGGATTCAGTCTTGAGAGTTAGATTAGACTGTACATCCTAAGAAACTCACCATGTCTCTCAAATTGCATCACTAAACGTCAGCCACATGTATTTAGGCACACATGCTTAAACTGAAGACAGCAGATGAACTGTTTTGCATATAATCTAAGAGCTCCAGACTGAAACAATTATAATTAAGGTTCAGCCTAATATCCAAGTGGAGACAGTCTTTTTGTATAGAGAGGGATGGTGTCCGGTGAACACCTAGAGAGTCTGGCTTCCCTTAGAGGATTTTTCAGATGATTACCAGTATTATTCACTTATAAATAATGTTTTAATAGATAATTCCATTAAACTCTGAATCACAAGACAAAACTCTTAATGCAAAAGTTGTAACACAGTTTGCCGTGGTGTTTCCTGTAAAACGTTGCTTTTGGTCTTGTAAATTGAAAATCGAATATCCATATAAACAGTCATGGTGTGGATGACAATAATTTACAGCAAGATGATTAAGATGCTGTGTTAAATAAAATCAGCTGCTATAATAAAAAAATAAAAACAACATAAATCTATTTTCTTCAGTCAAGTGTCTAAATAAATTTCAAAGATGGACTACTTGTTGCCTTTATAGTTCTGTCGCTCTGGGATTTAAATGCACCTGGCACGTTATTTTACTGGAAAAAGTTACTTGTGGTTTCAAAGGCAGCAGAATCAGATGAACTTGGTGCATATTTTTTTTTCTTTAAAAGGCAGTGAAGTCTGACCTGGGATGCTGTTTCCGGAGCAGAATGGACGGTCACAGGGAAATGTACCAATTAGATCTTAACATCGTGGGCTTGCAGTTCAGCCATCACCCGCTCTTCAATCAAGAACAAGTCCTGTGTGCCAGACTGCTCCAGCTCTGTGAGTCTCTCCAGGACAGGCAGAAGCAGAGTTTATCCCAGCTGCTCTATGAGAAGGTGATGGGTCTCTTGTTGACCTTCCAGGGTCCAACACGTAACAGTGGGAGAGGACACCCTTGGTATAGAGGAATTATTGAAGAACATTCTCCCTTCGTGCTTAAATATTTAACCTGTTTGGACAGAAATGTGAGAACAAATTGGAAGGTTGGACTTGTAGAGGAGATTCCCCAGATCTGCCCCAGGGGACAGCCACTAGTCCAGCCATTCTCAACCTGTGGGTCATGACCCATTTGGGGATAAAATGACCCTGTCACAGGGGTCACCTAAGACTATTAAAACACACACACACATTTACATTACCATTCAGGACGGTAGCAAAATTACAGTTATATAGCAGCAACAAAAATAATTTTATGGTTGGAGGTCATCACACACATGGAACTATATTAAGGGTCGTAGCATTAGGAAGGCTGAGAACCACTGGACTAGTCGGTGCTACTCTTGTCTCTATGACTCAAGAACAACATTTGAAATTACCGTGACTTTAAGAGGCACTTTTAAAATCTTGCAATTTAGCATTTTACATTAAAATGAATAGTAGTCTTGAACCTCCTATGAAACTGAAGAGTCCTCTTCTGGGGGACTAATCTAACTCATCATCTAGGAGAGTCATAAATTCTAAAGAAACATCAGAGATGTATTCATTGATTATTGTGTCTCCTCTCATCTGAGCCTTCTTTGGGATTCTCATACCCAAGCACTTTGTTAACAAATGTTCTTTTAGGAAAAAAAAAAAAAAAAAAAAAGTAGGTCTCATTCACTTGGGTATGCTTGAAATCAGATAGTACATATTTTCCTAACCATGCAATGTTGACAGAGCCACCAGGCATTTCAAAAAGTTGTATATGAATTGTACCTTAATAAATGTCTGGTTGTTAAATACAAGTGTAGCCTGCTGTGGTGGTACACACAATAGTGCCAGTTCTGGGACACTGAAGGAGGAAGACTGCTTTGAGTCTGAGACCAGCCTGGGATAGATACTGAAACCCTCTTAGAAACAAACAAACAGAAAACAACAACAAAACAAAAAACACGAGTGCAGAAACCTGAGAACTTGGTTCATCTGCCTGACTTTCCTGTTACTAATTGTGTGAGAGAATTTAACAGTAACATGGGACTAGTACCTGTGAATACTGAAGATGCTTCCACGTTTCAATGCAGTGTGGGTTGTGGTGTTTATGCATCCAGGAGCTGATTCTGAAGTTGATTCATGTCCTTGAGAATAATTATATTTATAGATTTCTGCTCTATCTAATGTACCTAGCAAATTATCTCACCTTAACTCCACAGAGTACTGTCTACTAATACATTTACTGAGGATTTATCTCTATTGTTAATATTCATGGTTTTCTGCATGAAATAATGTTTGAGATTATTGTTGGTTACATATTTCCACCTTAGAGTCTTACAAATCAATCCTTATTCTGTTAGTCAAGAAAAATGATCATTTAAGGGCAACTGATAGTGTCTGGCATCCGACAGACCAAATTATACACATTTTTCCATGCAGTGTTCTAATATGTGTGTGGAACTTGGAGTTAGCTTGTCTTAGATGAAATTGAGTTCCACCTTGATTCTTTGTCTCCAAAGGCGAGCCTGGTGGCCATCACCACCATTTTAGTACTGACTTGAAGAACTGTCTTTTTTGTTTGATTGGGTTTTGTTTTGTTTTGTTTTGTTTTGTTTTGTTTTGTTGTTGTTTGGTTGGTTGGTTTTTGAGACAGGTTTCTTTGTGTAGCTTTTGCTATCTGTAACTCACTCTATAGGTTGGCCTTAAACTCACAGAGATCCACGTGCCTCCACCTCTTGAGTGCTGGAAGGCATGTGCCACCATTGCCCTGCAAAAAACCATCTTTACATTTATTTACTATTATGTATGTAAGGACCATTTCTTCCACTCACATATTCATGTAGTCTTACCTTGTTTTCGTTACTAAATTTAAGTATTAAATTATGAAAGGTAGGAGGACAAAATTTACACTCCTGTGACTCTGTTGCACACATCTGGACTTAAGTCTCTACAGATGGGTTAGAGTGACAGTTGTAAGTATATAAAATAGAGCAAAAACCTGTTTTCTTAATTGCAGCTAAAAGCACTGACGGATGCTACCAAACTAGCAAGCAAAAATACAGAAATAAACCCATTAACCAGAAAATCATTAAAAGATTATTATTGGCAGATAAGGTAGGTTTTTGAGTGAGTCCTGCATGTATCAAACATTTATTAAGTGTCTTCTTTAGATAACATGTTGTGCTCGCTTTGGGATATATAAATTTTTTTACATAGAACTTCCTGCTCTTTAAAAGATTACAGAAATATTGCTAGTCTTAAGACTCGTGTTTGTGTAGAAACATTTCACAGAACTACAATGATAAAATACTGGTAGGTTTATTTTCTATTGATAAAAGATTACTTGGTGAAAAACTTTCCAGAATTTGTGAAGAGGAAGTCTAGAGCTGGAGAGCAGATGTGGTGGTTTGAATAGGTATGGCCTCTATAGATTCACATGTTTGAATGCTTGGCCCATAGAGAATGGCACTATTAGGAGGTGTGGCCTTGTGGGAGGAAGTGTGTCGCTGTGGAGGCAGGCTTTGAGGTCTCTTATGCTCAAGCTTCACTCAGTGTAGAATACCAGTCCCTCCTGGCTGCCTTCAGATCAAGATGCAGAACTCTTGATTCCTCCAACACCATGTCTGCTTGGATGCTGTCATGCTTCCCACCATGATGATAATGGACTAAACCTCTGAAACTGTAAGCCAGCTCCAATTAAAGGTTTACTTTTATAAGAGTTACCTTGGTCATGTTGTCCCTTTTCAGCAGTGGAAACCCTAACTAAGACAGTAGTGTAGGCTTAGATTTTTTCAAACACCTACTTTATTTAATGTTCTCAAACAACTCTGTCTCCCTTCCAACCCCTCTGACCTTAGGTAGGAGATTAGTAAGAAAGGGGCTGTAGACCTCTTTTAGCTACTTCCTGCTGATTAGGGTTGTGAGGTTCTTTGGGGTATATACCAATCTCAGTCATCAGGATGCCAGCAGTCCAGTCAAACAGCAAAGCAGCAAACCACAGCAGCAGCAGCAAACAGCAAGCAACAGTAGCAGTGGTGGTTCCATTCAGCAAAAGTGGCCAGACTCTGCCAAAGCGGCACAAGAAGTTCTCTGGAGCATTTCACTCCGTGAAAACCAGCAAAGCGATTCAAACCGTTGCAAAGTGTAGTGATGCCAAAAGCATCCCTTCTCAGAATCCACATAAGAATGTTTTCCAGCTGGCAAAACCCACGCCCCTCGCACAAGGTAGTTTCCAGCTGACAAACATGATGCACCTTTTCACAGGGGCTGTTTGTTTTCCAAAGGGGGAAAAGCATTACCACATCCCACACTTGGAACCAAAACAAAAACATATTCACATAACACAACTGAGTTTCCAAAGAAATCAGAAACTCCGCTTCACAATAGAATAACTGAAAAGGAGACCCACTCGAGGACTTGGTTTAAAAGCAGGTTTGAGCAGACAGAAAAGTCAGCGAACTTGAAAATAAGCGTATAGAAAGTCTTTGAAACAGAAAATCACAGCCTAGGCAACCTGAAAGCTGTTGATAACAGTATTGGGTTGTTGATAACAGTATTGGTTTGTTGATAACAGTATTGGGAAGAAGGTGGGCTCCTCTGAAGTTGATTAGGCCATGAAGGGCCCATGGTCATGGGTGGTGGGTTTTAATGTCTTAATAAAAGTGCTTTTGAGAATGGACTCTGTCCACCAACAAGGAAGTGATACAAGTTGAATATTGAATTTAGTTTCTCTACCCTCCAGTATTTCAAATAACAACAGTCACTCTCGAGTACCTCCTAGAGTGTCTAATACTCAGGGTTGTCCTCATCATTGCTTCTCATCAAAACCTCTTAAGATTCTGAGACCTAGGAGTCTTCCCTGAGACTGATACTCCAACCAAGTAGAATGTATGGAGATAACCCAGAACCCCTGCACAGAGGTAGCCCATGACAGTTCAGTCTCCTAGTGGGTTCCATAGTAATGGGAAGAGGGACTGTCTCTGACATGAACTGATTGGCCTGCTCTTTGATCACCTTCCCCTGACAGGGGAGCAGCCTTACCAGGCCACAGAGGAAGACAATTCCTTATGAGACCTAACATACTAGGATCAGAAGGAAGGAAAAGAAGACCTCCCCTACCAGTGGACTTGGGGAGGGGCATGCATGGAGAAGGAGGAGAAAAGGAGGGATTGGAAGGGGAGGAGAGAGGGAACTACAGGGGAGATACAAAGCAAATAAAGTATAATTAATAAAGAAAAAGATTCTGAGACCTGAAAATATCTGACCTGTTCCTAAATTAGTGACTGTGGGGCTGGAAAGAGAAAACTTATGGGAGCACTCTTTTGTATTAGAGTAGATAAAAGCACTAACTGGTTTACACTGTTTTGTCATGAATAGTAGAGTCCCAGCCAGAAATGATCTAAGTGTCACATAGATAGCAAGAAACATCACCAAAGTGCCAGGGCCTCCCAGCCCCCTTTACTCTTCCTTTCTTCCAGCATCTTTTACGTGTTCCTTTGGGATCTTGCAGACTCCTCAGCTAGGAGACTACTCTCTTTCCAAAAAGCTCACATTTTAGCAGAGCACTTTTGGATAGTGATAACATCTGCGCAGAGCACATTTCTCCTGGGTTTTCAGTGGATAAAAGGAAAGCATCTTAAGATAGACATTTCTGATGTGGGTAAAGTGGGCGAGTGGATCAGTTCAAGCCAGTATGTTCTACAATGTTTCCAGTGACTTACAGTCCACAGTTCTAATCTAGCAGCCCACTCTTGCTCTGCAATTATTTTCGCAGCAACACAAAGCAGCTGTATGATGCAGAAAGGGAAAAGGACCTCTGCCTGCTGCACAGTGTTTTACAGACTTGGAAACAGATGAAATCTCTCCGGCAAAAGCAAGGATTTACAAGCACCCCAGTAAAGCTGCAGTTCCATAGGTAAGTGGCCACTCAATTTGTGCCCGGTGGTCTCTGAGGAAGTCCTGTGAATACTGAGGATTCACACTGGGAAAAGATGTCAAAGAAACAATTGTTTCGCATACTCAATAAAGGCCCATATCTTGAATATATAAACAAATCCCACAACTCAGCTAGAAAGAAGCTTGATTTAAAAGTGGCCAAAGGGTTTGGACAGACAAAGGCCAGATGGTGAGTGGATGGAAGATGAACACATGAAAATATGCTTTTCAACAAGCCAGAAAGGAACGTAAGTTAAAGCCACAACAAAACAGTGTTAACATAACCTGTTCAAACGGCCGAAAATGAAAAAGTTATTAACAAATATTGCCAAAGATGCTAAACAGCAAAAATCTCCACTTGTTGCTGATGGGCACAGAAGTAGTTTGGCACCTTAGAACAAAGCTGAACATGGACCCAGCAATCATACTCCACATATAAAATATGCTATATATGAAATGTGGTAAAGCATAAGTAATTACATTGAGTCATAAAAATATATCTACTAAATGGGAATTCTAATTCAGAGTTAAATTTGTTAATCATGTAAGTATTTATGAACTCCAGAGTAATAACTAGTTCCCTTCTGACAACCGTTTGTCCTGAGTCTGTCTTTTTCAGAACTGGTAAGGGCAAGTGTCGTTTCAGGCTACTAGGGAAGGTGTGTTTTGTGTTGTTCTTCTACTTATACGGTAGCTTTTAACAAAAGCACTTCAAACAGTTTGTAAACCCAAGCCCAGCATGGAAAACCCATGAATCAATAGGATCTTGAGCTTCCTTTTAATTTTTTTTAAGGTTTATTTATTGTGTATACAATGTTCTGTCTGCCTGCATGCCAGAAGAGGGCAGCAGATCTCACTATAGATGGTTGTGAGCCACCCTATGGTTCCTGGGAATTGAACTCCAGACCTCTAGAAGAGCAGCCAGTGCTCTTAACCTCTGAACCATCTCTCCAGCTTCCTTTTAATCTTTTAAAGCACCTCCACAGACCCCATGCACCATGAACTCAAGGAACAAAGGACCAAGCAATTAAAGTACTATTCTGATAATTAGAGAAGCTTTGAGAATTCTTTTTCCTAAGTTTACTGTTTTTGTACTAACAACCAACCTGGTCTCAGTAGAGTCTAACTGAAGGAGACTGTAGCCACCTTTCCAGGAGACACTGGACAAGAAAGCTTAACGCCTATGTGCTGGCTCCTTTTCATGTTTTGCTTGGGGCACAGAATCTGATGTTTTTTAATATCCCTAAACGAGGTAGTTGAAAGAACAGCTGGAGGGTGTCAGAAGAAAAATGTGGAGGCCAGTAGCATGGTCTTAATAATTAATGCCACCAGTGCCTATAACACTCCTTAAGGAAAAGGGAGACAGTGAAGTTAGGAGAGGTTTGAGGATGCATACTTGTGAAATGGCTTTAAGTGGCTTAGAAGAGGAGGAGAAACCAAACACAGGACAGAGGAGCACCAGCGGGCACCTTACCATCTTCAGCTGTGGCCCGCTGTATGCACAGTAAGAAGGAAGGCCTACTCACGCCTGATGCTTCTAAATACTGGGTGAATTTCTAATGTGGAGGGAATGTTGTATAAAGTGGCTGAGATGCACCAGCAGGGAGTTGAATGTAAAGCTGGTCACCGTATCCAGGCTGGGTTGTCAAGGGTTAGCATTCTTCCCTTAAGCGCAGAGAGACCTGGGCCGGTGGGACGGCTCAGTAGCTAACATCAAGTGCCGCCAAGTGAGACAGTCAGAGTTCAATCCCCAGGACCCACGTGGTGGAAGGAGAACCACTCCTGCAAGTTGTCCCCTGACCTCTACACGTGCCATGGTGCTCGCATGTATGCGTCGTCTACCCCATCCAAATAAATACATGTATGGAAGTGTGTGTGTGTGAGTGTGTGTACTCTTTTAAAGGTAGAGAGAAACTGTCTGAGCCAATTGCTACCAGCTAATGAATCCAAACCACAGCACTAGTAAATACTGAGAATTTGTGTGGATCAACAGTTCTCAATCCCCTTTGAGTGTGTGTGTGTGTGTGTGTGTGTGTGTGTGTGTGTGTGTGTGTGTGTTTCTAAAGGTAGAGAGAGCCAGTTACTCTAAATACCAAGTCCAGGTTCATGCAGATCAGCAGGTCTTAACCTGTGGGTCATGAGGTCAAACAGGGATCACATAACAGATGTCCATGTCAGATATTTACATTACAATTCACAACAGAAGCAAAATCACAGGTACAAAGTAACAATGAAATGATTTGGGGGCTGGAGATCACCACGGTCTGAGGACCTGTATTAGAGGGCGGTGGCGTTCAGATGCTTGAGAACCGCTGGTGAGACACTGTTTTCACCTGTGTTCTCCGTCTGTTACTACCACCCGGAGAAGATTCGAATCACTGAGAGGTGCCTAAGCTGAGAAGGTGAACAGAAGCCACGCAAGAGGAGACCTTGCACTTACTAAACTAACCAGAATCTTGTCATTTTCCAAATGGTCCACAATAAAAAGAAGTCCACAAACCCAAAACCACTGTGCTCAATAACCGTCCTGAAGGGATTCTAGATATAACAGCCTCTTGGCACATAACTAATAACATCCAATAAAGATTTACTAATAGCTTCCTAATAACGCCAGTTCTCCAGATTCCTGTCCGTTAGAGTTGCCCGGGACCCATACTGTCTGCTGTTCCTTTTCGATTGGTATGGTGCATGGTCTGAGCCCAGGAATGTTAAAACTGAATCTCCCTAAGTGATTTACTATTTTACAAAGTTTAAGAGCCATTGCATTACAGAACAGTTAAGTCAGCTGATTCACTACTGATGGCTGTGAATCAGAGAGAAGCAATACCGGTTATCCTCTGTCTCAGTGCCAGTGTTTGGGTGTACACTTTACAAAAGACACCAACTGCATGCAGCTCTCCAGTCAGCCTGACTGTGAGATGAGAGCAGATGCTTCAGTCACTGACAGAATTCTGTAGTGACATTAGTGAGGATGGGTTTTCAGTTTGTATACCTTGGTCTCAAGCCCATATAAGTAACATCCTTGTGTCTTCTTTCAGAAGGATAGAACATATAGTCTTTCAAATAGCTCTACTAGGATATACTTCACACTTTATTATTGTTATTATTATTATTATTATTATTATTATTATTATTATTATTTAGTATAGGCCCCAGTCTAAGAGCACTTCCATCATCCCAAAAAGAAACCATTACCTCCCCGTTTGTAATCATCCCACACGTGTGGATAGGTCTCCTGAGACTTCTACTTGGTGAGGAATTGCTGGATCACGTGGTAATAATCTGCTTAGCATTCTGAGGAACCACCAGGCTTCTTTCCAGTGTAGCTGTGCCCTTTTACCCTCCAAACACAGCGTACATTGTCCCAAATGACTCCCTTTCTAAAGCTTAAAAATAGAAACTGAAACTTTAACTGAAAAAGCACCAAACACCATAATCAAGAAAAGTCACTTCCCAGGATGGTTACTTTCTGAAAATGTTCCAGGCGAGTGGAGCTTTGTTGCATTGTAATAACACCCACTGCGCGAAGCTATGAGAACTGAGACACAAGCCCAGTTAGTGCTGAGAGTTACAAGGCCGACAGGAGCAGAAATAGTCCCAGCACTGAACTTCTTATGTTACTACATCAGCCCCAGGGAACAGCTGGGACGGGCACTTGCTGTCACCAGTCACCTACCTCTACACCAGGTTGTTTTCATGGTGTAGAGGATTGCAGACATATGGCCTTCAACCCTCAGTTTACATCTCCCCGTTCCTCTGGCTACTTTCTCACCCCAAGGAGAAATGCCCTTCAAAAAGGCTGCAAATGCTGGTGGGCAGTTTTACCAACGAGGAAAAAAAGCAGTGAAAACTGCAGAAATGCTTAGGAAGATTTTTTTTTCTTTCAAATCTATCTGTAATAACTCCCTACATTGCTTCTTCTCTAAACAAAACATTTATTATATAATTTTCCATTTATTTATGTAATCATTTTATAGCCTGATACCAGCCCTCTCCTTGCTCTTTAAGCAATTGCGTTTATTGTTAATTAGGATAAAAATGAACACGTGGAATGAGCAGAACCAAGCGGAGCTGTCAGAAGTATCTGGGGAAAAGAGTAAAGAGACGCCTTTTCAGAATGAAGATACAGAGGAGGTATGTAGGCATGACAGCACCCACTCGTCTGGCTAGTTAAGATATTTTGTTGCTTGCTGCATGCTTCTTGGAATTTGCAACAGATACCACCCCAAGTACAAGGGTAAGCAGTTTACCCGGGAAATTATATGTCTCTCTGTTTTTGGTTTCTAGACCCTCTCTGATTCAGCTTCAGACCTTGAAGGAATGGAAATAAAGAGAACAAAGCCAGTCACCCTGGTGCCACAACTCTCTTTCACAGAAGAATTGACGCACTTAGCCAAGTGTTCCTTGTAAGCACCGTGGAGAACTCTTTCTTCATCGCCCGTTCGTTACTGGCTGCCTTTTTTGCAATAACAATGTCAGATCTCTTGGGTACCGTTTGTTTGATCCTGCTACATTTACATATCCACATTTTCACATTTCATTGTCCCCATAGCTCAGTGGAGTGTGATGCGGTCCCCATCTTGGAAGTGGGGGAGTTTATTCTAATGAAAGGTAAAGTGGCTCCAGGCGACACATCAAATACATTCCTGAGGGAGGACACAAACCATTTTAAGTTGCCGTAAAACTTATACTGTCTTCACTAGCAAGCCTGATATATTAGTAAGTTTTATACTTTGTCTCAGTAGTAATTTTTATTCAGGTAGAGATGGGGGATATGAAGCCACTGGTAAATAAGATTATATTGCCACTTTGCTCAGTGTAGAACACTTATGAAAACTGCTCCACATCAAGAGGGCCCCTTGGACAGTTTCTTTCTTTGACAGTACAAATTCCATTTCTTCCCAGATCCTTCCCTTGTCCTTGCCTATGACATTATGTGTAAACAAATATAATACCCACTTTGCTCACCCCCTAGGCTTATGGATCCCGACTCCCACAAACAGGATGTTTCAGCTTAGTGCACTGAACACAGTTTCCACATCTCTGTCCCAGAGGAGGCGGGATAATTTGATCTTTGAAAATTGTAAATGTATCATTTAGCACAGAGTTGGAAGATGGATGATGCCCCCGTAAATATTCACAGTTATAAGTGAATGGATGGATGGTTATATTGAAAGACAAGCACAAAGAATAGCAGACAGAAGGGCACAATTATCACCACCCTTTTTCTGGGTGTAGAGGTACAGCAGAAAAGCAGCCTTTTACTCGTCCTGTAGCTCCTTTAAATGAGGGCCTGAGAAAATTTATTAGGTAAAACATGCACAGAATGCCCATGAAAAAGAAGGCAGAGAGATGAATCACAAAAAGAAATTAGCGAGCGTATGGGAGGGGCCGCAGTAAAGATACTGCCAACATGATCTGCGCCATTTGGGGGAAGGTTCATATTGTGAACAAGAGAGAGAAAATATCCAGAGGCATCTAGAAGAGGCCAGAGCAGAGAAAAAGACGTGAACTGGACATGTCAGGGTGATTTATAGGAGGAGAGAGAGCCAGACAACAGAAAGTAGAGTAGTGAGACAGTGAGAGAGAGCAGGGGGTGGACAAATCATGCAGATTGTCTCTTTTTTTATAACATTATATATTTTTGTTTTGATGTTTTCAAGTTAGGGTTTCTCTGCGTAGCCCGTGCTGTCCTCCAACTTCCGGAGATCTGCTTTCCCTGTGAGGCGTGTGCCACCACCTCGCTTAAGGTTGGGGTAATGAAATCACGCAGATTGTAAGGAGGACAGCTGGGAGGAAGGACTCCTTTTGGGGATGGTAAAGCCATTTCACAAGTTCCCGAAGAATGCTGGCTTCCATTTAACTGCCAGAAGTCCTCCTCGAGACCAGCTTGAGCTCATTTCTAGACCTATGGAGGGCCTGAGACAGAGGGAAAGAGGATCTGCATGTCAGAAAACCTGGAAAAGGCTTAGTGGGTTATGGCAAAATACAGGAAACACAGCTTTGCCAAGCAGTTGCCATCAAACAGTGTGGCTGCCTCTGTCACAGGTGAACAAAATCAGCTCTTTAGAAAAGAGTAAAATGTTGATGCCAAGGCCAGAAATGAAAGAATACAGCGATGGGGGAAGGATTAAAGATGGCTCACAACAGAAGACAAGGGGCACTGTTTCCTGGAGATAATCTAATTCTGAGATGGTAAATTTTCATAATGTGGAAAGCACAGCCTAAGATCTATAAGGCCCTCAGCAATTAGGATGTCCACACAAGATTTGACTTTCAAATATTCAAACAAACACATAATACCATGCTAATATAAAAAGTTAGAACACACCTCACAGGGAATGATTGTTTGGGCAGAAATGCTGCTGTAGGGTTACACTGGGAAATCTTCTCTGGTGCAAACACTCTGAACCTTGTAGGCTCAACCCACATCTGCCATAAGTCCTTCAGCTGTGGCAGGCAGGAGGATGGCACTGATGGAGGTTAGAGGCCGGAAGTCCCCAAGAATGCTGGCCAGTGGCCTATATGAGGCCAGTGACAATGCCGGAAGTTCACCGGCTACAGACGCCAGGGCCACACACAGTCTCAAAGTCTCCTGTAGACTTTGATAGAGAGTCTACAGGAGTCGTGTCCTGGGAGCATGGCAGTATGACCCTAGAGACCCTTTCCAAAGTTCCAATTTTTTATCATGACGCTGGATAATAGATTTAGCCTATCAGGGCTCACCATTCTGACTGTTTCATCACTACCAGTCCCAGGCTAGGTTCCTATTTGAGATGGCCTTCCAGGAGCTTGTTTCTAAGGCCTGCCTCTTACCCTAGCTGCTCTAAATGGCTTTTGAGTTACACAAAATGTTTTCTGAGTTAATACAAAACGTTTTTTTGTTTTTTTGTTTTTTTTTTTTAACTTATGTTCCTAACACATAACCTATTTGTGAGTTTGTTGTTAAAACTACTACTTTTGGAGGACAACACGCAGGGCAGCTAAAGAAATATGTTTGTTCCCTGACCTTTTAGGAGGGTTACAAGAAGGTGGATAGACAAACAGTGGGAAGAGATACTCTGACCCACCCAGAAACTGAGGGAAGGTTTCAGGCCTAGGCCTGGGGCTTCCAATAACAGTACTAAGATCAAGCCTTAATCCTCACTTAAAACCTTTGATTAGATCAGTGAATAGGCATAGAGAAGGCTGGGATCTCCTGTCACTCACTGGGAGATTTCATGACCAGCAACTGTTTCCAAAGAGAAGTCAGGAAACGCAATAGTGTCTCTTATTGCAGTGTTCAGAGAAAGAATGGCTTCTCCGTGGTCTTGCAGGAAAGGGGCAAACCTAGCCTAAAGCCTAAGGGATTTACAGAAAAGAACAAAGGAGCACTTGAGCGTGTGTGTGTTGTTGTTAATGATGATGATGTCATTTTTAAAAAACATCCTAAGATAATTTTGGGGGAAAAATAACATATTACATTGTCTTTGCTTTTGTAGGTGGGCCATCTAATTTTTTTTTTTTTTTTTTTTTTTAGATATGAGCAAAAGAGGAGAGCCAAAATCCAGAAGCTTAGATATTTTATCAAAATATTTTACAATGGCAAACAGGTTTCCTGCACTTCAGTATCTCCCCTACAATTTGATTTTAAAGTCATGTTTCAACAAATTTTTAACATTCAGCTAATATACTGGCCCGAAACAATTTGCTTGGAGGTATGCCACTGTTATTTGTGTTTCTGTCTAATTTTATGCTACCTGTGTCATTTTTTTTTTCTCGTAAACTCCTGTTATATATGGCAGGTTATTTCTTTCATCTTAAGGAATGTGTGATTTCCATAGCTAACAATGTATTTACAATTAATAAATGCATAATCCACCTCTGCTATGGTCTTTCATTTCTTAAGTACAAATATTTGTTTGTCAGTGCTCTGCATAATTCTGTTATAATTCATGGTATAATTCTGTTTCACTAATTATATTTCTGTCAGCCTGGGCCTGCAGCATCACTGTTGACTCTGAGTGAACTGCTTGAGCGGCAGTAAACCATAGAGCTGTTGTGAACGTCAAACAGTCGCTACACATTTTCTCAGCCCTGACTTGGTTGCTTCATTATCTTGCCATGTTTGTTCTTCATCCTTTGTTGTTGTTGTTCTTTCTCCTCCTCCTTTTCCTCCTTCTCGTTCTCCTCTTTCTTCAACTCCTCCTTTTCCTTCTCCTCCTTTTTCTCCTCCTTCCCTTCCTCTTCCTCCTCCTCCTTCTTCTCATTAACCTACTCCTTTTCCTCCTCGTGGGTACCTTTAAGCCATCAGGTAGATGCACACCCAACAGACCCCTGATCTTATAGACTCACATGTTTGAACACTTAGTCCTCAGTTGGTGGCAGTATCTGGGAAGGATGTTGAACCCTTAAGGAGCCTTGCCGGAGGAAATGAGTCAATGTAAAATATAAAATTGAGGTTTTCTAGCCTGTCCCCACTTCCTGTTCTGGCTCTGCTTTGTGAGTACAGCTGCACTCTGGCCTGCCAGCTTCCTGTTCCTGCCTTAACTGTGTGAATGAAATGTAAGAAAATAATGCTACTTATACGTCCAGTGATACAAATGTGTTATTGGGAGTTCTATTTTTCTGTTGTTCCTGTTTTACATTTTGATGAGTTGTCAACCATTTGTTTTATATTTAGGTCTACGAAGTAAGTAAAAGGACAAACTTACTGGTCAAACTATATCTGCCTTTACCTAACAAGACAGAGCTGAAAGGCAAGACTGTCCTGGAATATACAGAATTTAGTTCTGATAAACTGGTCCTACCAATGGATGGAGGCGTAGGAAGCAGTGAGTTTGTTTAAAATCTCCTCCCTTCAGCTTTCTTCATGTGTACCAAATCCTAAATGACCATGGGTCATGCTTGTGAATAAAGAGTCCTAGATGGGTGTTCTGCAATAAAACTTTTCCTGGGGAGACTGAACACACGTCTACTCACCCCAGACAGGGAGCCCACAACAGACCAAAGTAAGGATATCACCAAAGTCCAGCTTTGTGAGCCAGTGAGTTTTATTGAGGTCACTTGTAGTAGCAGAAATGACTCAAGTGAATACAAGTTCATCATCAAGGCCTCCAAAGCAGGGAAACACACTGCATAGCCTGCAGTGCTCACTGCATAGCTCAACATGTTGGGGTTTGTCTTTTCTAGATGCCCCAGTTGGTCTAAATCTCTTCAGGCTGGTTTCTGCTTTCCCCAGGCAACTGGTCTGGTCTGGGAGTCTTCTTTGCAGGTCAGTTTCCCTTCCTCTCAGAAGGACTCTCAGCTTCTGTTGCTTATTGTGGCAAGGAGAGGCCCTAGTGAATCTGTTCAGTTTCAGGGACCTCCTGAAGCTATTTTGAGTTGTTTGCTTTTGTTTAAAGAGTTTCCTTACAAAAGTAGAATGTTTCCATCTGAACAAAATTTACTTAACACTGGCTATGGTGGCACCCACCTGTTATCCCAGCTCTCAAAAGCCCCCAAAAGATAGTGAGTTCCTGGGCTCTATGGCAAGTCTCAACAAACAAAGCAAAAAACCCACGCGAGCGCGCGCACACACACACACACACACACACACACTATACCAGGTGTCAAAAACTAAATCATTTAAAACTTTTATCTTGAATCAGGTCTTTGAGAAACTTAAAACATTGGGATGAACATGAACACCTGTGCTTTTTCTAGTCCTATGGAGGAGAAACAGTGTGGGTTCTGGAATATGAGCTCTGATGTGTGTGTGTTGTGTCTTTTGTCAAGTATTCTTTCCTCATTCTTGAGACAGAGTCTTACTGAACCTAGCTGCTGGCCAGCAAGCTCCATGGATCTGCCTGCCACTGCCTCCCCAGAGCTGGGATTGCAGGGTGTGACAGCATGCCCAGCTCCTTGAGATATGAACTCAGGTCCTACTCAGAGAGCTATCTCCCCAATGTGGACCTTTGCGTCTGACTTTCTCTCTTATAATGACCGTAAGAATGTTACAGGATATGTCTGCTATCTTACAACAGTAGAGAAGGTAAAGAGAAAGGAGAAAAAGGATAATGGAAAGAAGGGAAATTTTCTATCCCTTTGTTATTCAATTGACTTCACTCTTCTCCCAAGAAGATTGGTTATCACATCTCTAAGAACAAGGCCTTTTGTTTTGTTTTGTAGGCTTAGATTTTTTTCAAATACCTTAAATGCCTTTACCTCCTTTCCAACTCCCCATGCCCACCCCACCTTAGGTAGGACATTAGTCTGGGAAAGGGGCTGTAGATCTCTATTATCTACTTCCTGCTGATAAGGGCCAATGGGTTTTCTGAAGATTACCAAACTCCCAGTGGTCAGAATACCAGCAGCAACAAGTGTCAGTAGCAGTGGAGCGACTCAGTAGAAGCAGCTTGACTCTGTGCAAGTGGCACACACCTGCCAAAGTGGCAAAACTCTGCCAAAGCAGCACAAGCAGTTCTCAGGAGCATTTCTCTCTGGGAAAACCAGCAAAGGATGTGAACCATTGCAAAGCATAGCAACGCAAAAGCGTAGAGATGCAAAACCAACATTGTCTCACTGTCTGTGGGCTTCTATCTATCCCTTCTCAAAGTCCACACAAATGTGTTTTCCTGCCCACAAAAAAATCCCTTGCACAAGTTGGTTTTCAGCTGACCAACATCACCTGCCTTTTCATGGGGGCTGTTTTCTCTGTGTGTGTTGGGGGCAGGAGGGAGAATATTCCCACATCCACATGTAGGACCCAAACAAAAAACATAGTGACATGACACAACTGAGTTTCCAAAGAAACCAGAAACTTCCACTTCATTTCCTTTTTCCCCAAGATGCCTTTCTTTGATCTTCTTAGGAGCTTTGGAATCTATTTGTACCTATTTCCTTTGGTGCAAAGGAAGAGAGGTGTGAACAAGTGAGCAAGGAGGAGGCAGGAGAAAATGTCTAAACAAAGGAACTGGGACAGTCAGGCCAAAGAACATAGTCTGCTTTGATCCAGATGGACCCAAAAATTCTTTTCTCCCATAGGAACCTAGAAGCTATACAAAAGATGATAACATAGCCATAGTTTCACATAGTGGCAGTAAACTATCAGCACTCTGAGAGTTTATGTTGTGTTTGTCGAGGGATATAGAAGATACAGGAATGTAAGGAAAGGGAACTATGGCTCCTTTAAAAAAAAAAAGTTTTATTCCATGTGTGGAAAGTGTGTATGTGTATGTGCAAACACACACATGCCCACTCATGGATGCCAGAAAGAGGCACTGTATCCCTCAGAGCTGGAGTTACAGGCCTTTATTAGATGGCCAGTGTGAGTGTTCTGGTCCTAACTCCGGTTCTCATCACTGAGTGACAAGTGCTCTTAACTACCCCTCTTCGCCCTGTTTGCCTCTTTTCCTTTTCTTTTTCCTCGTTTTTCTTTTTGTCGTCAATGATCCTTCCTTACTGGAAGCCAGTCCCAGGAAGAACGGTTACAAAATCCCAGGAGTAAGAAATGGAGAGCTGCTCATCTCCGTGCTTGGCTCAATATTTTCCTCTCATTTTCAGTCTAAGGCAGTCCTTCTTGTGGTATCTTAGAGAGGAGATGAGAGGTATCCGGGTGGAGGCCAGAGGCTGCCAGTAGGTGACTTTCCGCCATTGCTCTCCACTCTTATTTTCTTCTTAACTGAGTCTCTCTGAACCTGAGGCATCAGTTTGGCAGGACAGCTGGGTAGCTGAGCTTCAGGATCCACCTGTCTCTGCCTCCTCAGCTCTGGGACTGCAGACAGTTTTCATGTGGGTTCGGAGGATCCAAACTCATCTTTATACTTGCATAAGAGGCAATTTCCACACCGAGTCAACTCACGGCCCCTCAGCTTGTGCGTTTCTAAGCCAGTGGTGTGTTCTAAATGTCTTTTTTTTTCTTTTAAACAGATGTGCCTTTTAATCTCGAGGGAGGTGAGAATGAAGAAGTTTGCCTTTTAACCTCAGGAAAACTTAGCTATTCCCTCTCATGGGCTTTGGATGAAAATGGGATCCCGCTGACACCTGTGTCACAGTCGCTGAGATCCGCTTACTCTAGGTATGAACTCGCCCTGTTTGAAACCTCCTTCTTCATCCCAGCAAGACATCCCATGAAATATGTGTTGTCGCAAAGGGGGACGCAAATAGCAGTTGGGTGTTGACGTTTCATTTGACTCATCCCACTGTGACGGTGTTTTGTGTGTAGGATGTTGTATTTTGTCACTGCTTAGGTCTACAGTCACATGAACCTACATGGTCAAAGAAGAGAACTCTTCCAAGTTGTCCTTTGACTTCCATGGTTGCTATGGCATGTGCAAGCATAAATAAATGTGGAAATAAATACACAAAACAAATAAATGTGAAAAGGCATTTCAAGAACATTGCTTTTAGGTTGTGCTGCACTTGTTGGAATGTAATAGAACGTAATGTGATTCCATAGGGGGTATAGGCCAGATACTCTTGTTCCACGGTCCCAGGGATAGAATCAGCTCATCAGGCTCGGTAGCAGGCACCTTGACCCGTGAGCCATCCTGCCAGCCCCTTACGTTTGCTTCTCACATTGTGTGCTTTCTTGATTTTGCACAAGCAAATATTTGGATTAAAATTTTAGTTTTGTGCATCACATAAAATATTTAACACATTATTATGCCTAGAGTTTACAAAGTACATCCAAAAGCACTATTTATTTAATTATCTACTGCATTTCTGCTACTCTGTAAATTGGAGATGGCACAGATGAATATCTACAGAGTTTTACCCTTAAGAAGCTATATCGTCATTTAAGAGAGACCCTTCTTAGAAAGCTATGGTGAAAAAATTAGAACATGAGGAGTACCAGTCTGCGTATCACAGAGATAGATTGTGCATTATCATTAATACAGGATGTGGATAGGTTCACCGCCAGGTTCCTACCATTGGCAGGCTTTGGCCTGTGTAACATGTGTGCATATTGTACGTGGCATCACAAAATATTTTCTCCGCATTAGTGTGCTTAGGAATGTTGATGCCAGAAGTGTTCCTGGACTCCCGTGGATCGTGAATTCACAAAAGCTCTGTGACTGGGCAGATGACATCAGGATTGATCCAAATAACCCAGAGTATTCAGATATAACAGAACTTATCATGGTAAGTTTTAAAAACTATTAATGCTATCAATATATTTTATTTTCTCATAGGCGTCTTGTCCATTCCTCCATTATTAGCTGTGTGTTTTTCTAGACACTTGGGGTGCATATGAAATGGAGGGCACATATGCTTTTCAATCAGTTTAGAATATTGAAAAGGCCTTATAAATGTAACAAACAAAATGACTACTTTAGACCTGACGGTTGGCAGGCTAACCTTTAAGCTAACATCTGTTAAACATCTGTTAGATTCTAACCATATTATTAGGTACTAAAAATGCCAAGATGATTTATCAAGGGGACTTCAGTTGTTCTCTTGCACTCAGCCACCATGATCTGGGCCCTTGTGGCCAACCCCACAACAACTGAGCTGCTCTGTGTTGCTAACATGCTTTTTATTCTGACCTCCTTTCATCACTGCCACAGCCTCTCTGAGGATATGGATGGCGGCTATCATATCCACTCCCCAGGCCTGGTACTCATATTCCTTCTATGACCCTTACACAACACTGAAGTTTTCTTTTTCTGTCTAGGTCATGCTCAGACACGCCAGAAAGCCATGTCAGTCAGAGTGTGTATTTCCACAGGTCATATGCCTCCGTAGGTTCAGTTGCTCCTCCCTTCCTTACTCAGACCAAGTAGGACCACACTGTTCATGGAGCAAAAACAGTATTCTGAAGTAATTCTTGAACCAAAAATAATTTCGTAAGTAAAGACTTTGCATGTTCCTGTTTTACAGTACTTGAGACACAAAGGACAGGAAATTCCAAAATATTTCCGTCTCGAGCAGTTGCAAGATGAATTTAACTTTGTGTCTGAGGAAGAAATGAAAAGGAGCAAACGCTTCCAGCTGCTGCAGCTGAGAAATGCAGGCCAGCTAGATCTCTTCCTCCTGCAGCAGATGCCCCTCTATGACAGAGAGATCCCAGACATAGTCTTCCAGGTACTTGGCTCCCATTCAAACACAGTTCACCGTATGATAGAACAGTATCATGCTGATGTGAACCTATCTTCATCCCAGTTTTAATTTTGGTAACTAATAGTCAACACAGATTTTTAACTTTCTCTGTAGATACTGAAATTGTACAGACCACCTAAATCTCACCATGCTCTTACCTGGACTTTACAGTGTAGTATTATCCAATCTACTTAACAGCCCACATCCTTTAAGTGTATTCTAAATTGATGTAACTGATGTATTTTTGTTATCATAAAACATATCACCAATTTCGCAGCAGTTATGGGGAGGAGTCATAAAACACTATCCCGAGGAACATAGATATTAATTGTAAAGTATATGTCAACTTCAGATCTTTAGAATCCAAAGCAGGGACAAGAAAAGCGCTGGTCTTGCTGGGTCACGCGCTGCAGCCAGCTGAGCTCAGCCAGTGACGTCTGTAAGACAGGTGCTGTAGTAAATAATAGACGAGGGTTGGGCCATTTGGTGTTTATTATCAGCCCTAAGATTATCAGGGTGCTATTAGCTAACCCACTATCACACAGAATAAGACACAGACACCGCTAGATCTTATAATTGCCTCATTTCCCTCAGGGTGGGCAGATATTTCACCAATGCTGTCTCAATAATCTCACAGTCCATCTCCCAGCCCCCATCCAATGCTAGCTACCTTAATCTTCCTCACCTGGGTCTTTTCATGCCATTATTGAAGTCCTTCCTCTTGGCCCACGAGGTTTTTTTCTCCACATTAACCCATTGTGCCATCCTCCTTCCTCCTCTCTTTCCATCCGTCTGTCTTCTGTAGCCACAACTACCCCATTCTGCCCTGCCCAGATATAGGCCATTTAATCAACCAATCAGATATGTCGTGGGCAGGTTTACAAAACAAGGATGGGTGTTACCAGGTTTTGAGGGCCAGTAACACTCATCAGACCCACCTCCATCAGACCGGTCTCTTCCCAGCCACACCTGCAGGGAGTTCCTGGCGGCTGCCAGCAATCCGCAACCAGGGGCATGTTTGTGCCATGGATGAGTAAATGTCCCAAATAGAGCTTCTCTTCCCGTGTCAAAAGGGCCTGTGTTTAAATACTTTAGCAGCCCACCTCCAGCCTCTAGGTGGGGATTATAAAAGTGGATGGCTGTGGGAGTGGCCAGCTGTTGAAACCCAGCACTGAAGCTTTGTAAGAGATAGTTCAAAAACAACTGCTTGCCCATCTCTAAGGAAAACCCCTGTTGTAGGTTGATGACAGCAGGCTTGGATAAAAATGCCAGATTTTGATGTCCACTCAGCCATTTAGAAGCTATACAACAAAAACTATGCAGGACTCAGCTCATCATATTTAAAACTCAAGTTGTAGTGGGAACATGCTCAGATCCCAGGCAGGACTGTCATGGAAGCTCCCTGGGTGTGGCTCAAGAGACAAATGTCATTTTCAAAGTGACATTTCTTTCTTGCTCACCACTACAATTTAGAACATCACTGGGCCTGTCAAATGGTTCAGGGGTTAAGGGCACCTATTGCCCAGCCTGACAGTCTGAGTTTGATCCCTGAGACCCATATGGTAGAAGGAGAACCCAATGCTGAAAATTGTCCTCCACATGGAGGTGCATATACTAAGCAAATAAACACAAGTAAAAGATCAGAGGACTTCATACCAGAAGAAAGTGGAATATAGGCATAAACTGGTCTGGGCCAGGCCCAGTGAGAGAATCATAAAGGATGGTTTGTCCTGACACATTTCGCCACCGTCTTTGTGCTGGAATGGAAACAAATAACAGTATTTCTTGTTGGAGCACACCAGACAGATCCCTGTATTACATTCAGGCAGAACTAACGTAATTCTCTGTTCAGGAGTATGAAAGTCAGGCGCAGAGGGATATCTCCATTTCAGATGGGAACTCCATTACTGCGCAAAGGATTAATTCTGTCAAATTTCTGAGAAAGGTAATGTCAACCTATTTTATATACTTTTGTGAGAGTCCATGTGCTGGGCACATGGTAGACGCTTTCCACAGAGAGTTGGACGGGCAGCGCTCTTCAGATTTCCTTCTGTGTTAGTTGACTTCGTCACCAATGAACGCTCTGTGGGAGCACAGCCCAGCTCCTGTTTAAGCAAGAATGTTGCAGTGTCTCCCTTGCACCTCATCCTCACTGACACTGCACTTTAAAACCAGGCTTAAGGTGTGCTTTAATAATGAGTTTGCCATCTCGGAAAGTAGAGAAATGTGCTTGCTCTTGAGGAAAGAGAACGCATATCACTTTACCTGTTCTGGGAAGTCCAAGAGGAAGGTGAGATGGCTCTACCGAGGTCTAAGGTACTAACTGCTGAGGATGTCTGAAATGCATGAACAAATCCTAGGTAGGAGCCTTAAGAAAGCTGTGTAGCTGTGCAGTTAGATGTAAACTTGTGTAAAGACTGTGCTCTGAGGTTAGTTTAAACCTACAAATTAGGTAGGTTCACATGCTAATACTGGAATTACAGATAATGGAAACTGTTCACCCTATATTTTTTAGGTCTATAGGTTTTCAACCCTTCTAAATCTATCATGAAGACTAGCGTTAGAGGAGAGGGAAGAGTTTCCGAGGCGACAGTGGTCTTTAGAAGAATAGGGACTTAAACCAGGTATAGTGGCACATAACTGTACTCCCCACACTTGGGAGGCTGAGTGAGAATTGCAAGTTCAAGGCCAACCTGGTCCACTTAAGATCATGTCAGCCTGTGCTCTATACTGAGACCCTGGCTCAAATTTTAAAAAGAAGAAGAAAGGTTTATAGCACCAGTGGCAAAACCTTAAGCTCTGACTAACTCTCTTGCCACAGACTAGGAAGTTAAAGGTAGCATAGGATGGGCTTGAGGGAAAGACAGATTTCTTCTAGTCTATGGGTCAGGGTTCATGTTGGTCATTACTGACTGTTGTGGGAATGAGCTCCCAGGCCTGTCTTTTTTTTCTTAGTGAAGACTCATTCTGGCAGTGCAGACTATGAGCTAGATGGGAAAACTGAGCAAGGACTTTGGATAAGATCAAATGAACGTGAAAGGAAAGGATGTAGAAAGAGTTTGCTTTGGCATAACTGTGTGCTGAGGATGATTTTAATAGCAGTAGAAATAGCTGTGCCTTCACCGACCCACCTCCCTTCCTGCTCCCTGATTGAAATATCAAGGAGCGAAATACACAGTACCACAGAAGCATTGTGACTACGTAGTCTTTAAAACAGAAACACTCCATTTCTTTTAACTTCTGGATTTTTCTTTAGATGAGAAGGTTGATAATGAAAAAAATCATCAAAATCAGCAAATTTAACTTGTCAGATATTGTGGCTGACTACGAAGAAATTGTATCTACAAGGTACTTCAGAACTATTTTTTTTAAGATTTATTTTTGTTTTTATTATTTATATAGCGTTCTGCCTGCAGGTGTGTCTGGAGGCCAGAAGAGGGTGCCAGATCTCATCATAGATAGTTATGAGCCACCCTGTGGTTGCCTGGGGATTGAACTCAGGACCTTTGGAAGGACAACCAGGACTCTTAACCTCTGAGCCATCTCCCCACTTTAGAACTATTAAGTATGAAAGTAAAGCTTTAAGCTAGCATCGTCAGAATCCTCTGGGTTCTGTGTACTTTATATTTATGCCACGTGTCAAAACTGCAGCTCCAGAATGCAGAATAAGGTTTGTAGACAAAATATATCTGGCCACTTTAGATCACCTACCTGACATTGCTGTAGTTGTGTAATACTTTAGAGACAGTTGGGTTCTCTCTCTTTTTGGGTAGTTTCTAGGACAAGACAGAAAAAGAAAAGAGCATCTCTGTCCCGTTTCTTTTGTTGTTCTGGGGTTTTCTTGCGAGATCGCTACTGGATGAGCTGTGGTTGCAGCAGCGCTGTAAGCCCATCCTCTCGCCCTGCAAACCCGAGTCCCCTCCGTGGTGCCGGAGCCCTGGGCAGCACAGGGGCAGGTGCTGGAGACTTTGCTGGACTGTCTCCATTCTTCAGTGGCCGCAGTGAAGCCCAGGCGTCAGATGTGGATCTGATCCCCTCCAGGGGCCACATGAAAATTCTCAGCATCAGCAATAGGGTTCTGACTGCTGTGGGGTACTGAAAGCCACAGCTGTGTATTTCCAGACCTTGAACAGAAACTGCTGTGACTATCAAACCATAAGTCCACAGATTTAGGTTATCAGGATGGGCAAATAACTAGTTCAGAGCAATGGAGAATATTGGAATATTAGTCATTTTTGAGAGAGTGATTGCTTTAGAAAGCAATAATAATGGTGAAGATAAATGTTTTATAGCTTTTTCTTGCTGCCTTTTACTTCTTTTTGAACCATGTAGCCACAGATCTGGTGCGATGATATGCCTTCCTGGCATGAGGTGACACACAGCTACTTCTTTCTAAGCTTGGGAAATAAATTCTACTTCGGGCTGAAAAGAGCTCTGTCCCCCTTCTGTAACAGACATAATACGATTCAGAACAATGGCCTTCCTAGCAATTATTTTAAGCACCATATTTAAAATGATGTGATTTTGTGTATATGGAGCTGATCATTTTTTACTCTTCAGCCAGTTGACAGGTGTGATTTGTAAGTTCATTGAACCACGAAGGAAGTTAAAACCCCAGAGGAAAGAAAGAAGAAAAGTCACGGTACAGAGCATCTCCGATGGAGACATCAAGATTCTTGTCAGGATCCTGAGGGCCTATAACATTCCTACCAGAAAAACGGTGTCTTATAGGTAACGCTCCAGGGTCTGCAGTAGCAGAAGATCTCTCCTAAATGTGATAAACATACCTCCTTTGTGAAACTTTGTGTTTCATTAACGTTTCAGTGCATAATACCTAGAGATGTAGCCCAGGGGGAGAGCACCTGCCAAGCACCCGCAGTGCTGTGGGTTTGATGACAAATACACACACATCCATACAAATCACATGCGTAAAATGAATGAACTTTTAAACCTATTCTCAATGCACATATTAAGAGCCCCATAGTAGCTCAGGGACAGAGTGTTTGCGTAACATGTTCAAAGCTCTGGCCCAGAATAAACTGCCCGAACAAAACAAAAACGGTACGGGGGATGAGATTCCCAAAGCAACCTTAGTGTGTGCTCTGGAGTATTTGCCACACAAGCAAATCTTCCACATCACCAAGTGATTCCCTCTTGTTCCTGTTTCCTGTTGTGAGTTTTTGAAGTTTCTGCTGCCCACCACTCCATCCACTGTCACAGCAGTGAGCCCTCAGTTTTGGAAGAAGAAAGATGGGAAAAGTAGACGGAACGTGCACCTTGTTTCAGGAAAGTCTCCCGATGGAAAGGCTTGTGTGGTCGGAGTCCCACAGAGATAGCCTGCTCTGCTTAGGATCTGTAGAGAACTCTGCCAAAGCAGGCTCCCACCTCCCTTTCCTGTGTGCACTAAGTATATTTTCTTTGTATCTCTTGGGACCAAAATAGACATTACCTATGAATGGCTAGCCAGATGAAAGCTTCGTGAATATTAAGTACCCATCTCATTAAATGTATCCTGGATATTTAGTATCAAGGATGGTTGATAAATATGAAAATCACTACCCAAATTCCCAAGGATATCAGATAGTTCCCTATTCCATGTTTGCCACATATATGCTCTGCTTGCTTGCTTTCAGCTTAGTACAATTCATGGATTCTATCTGTGAAAAACAAACATTTTGCTGAATGGCCATTAATATAGATTTAAAACCTCTTAGAGGTTTTGCCTTTGTTTTATAAACTACAACCTTATTCCTTTACACAACTAATTATTTTCACAACTAATGCACATCTTAATGGCTGCTTGTGAAGAAAGGACATAAAGTTGCTACTGTTCTCTATAACCATCATTCTTCAGAAGAAAATATTCTGACACCAAAAGAACTAGGAAGGCTCTATTCCCACAAATATCGCTTGGCTTTACTTTTCCCTTGGTGCTGAAAACCAGTAAATATGTTGCCACATACTAGATCTAGCTTACACTTCAGCAGTTAGGAGCTACTTCTCCAGAGCAGTGACAATTGCCAACCTGATATGACAAAAAACAAAACAAAACAAAACAAAAAAAAAACAAAACAAAAAACTCTGTAAGACCCAGGATAACCCTCATGCCTGCCAACACCTCTGTTAAAGCTGTCTCCATGTTGTTTCTCCTGAAGAACTTTGAGTATGCCTACTTACCTGAAGTTATCCATGTCTCGCCTCAGACACCAAAAAGCAACCAAATTCGTAGCCTCGAATGACATCTTAAATGAGGTATTTAAAGTCTTATAAAGTTTAATATTGGCTGATTGCTCTCAGTTGCACCTGGCTCCCAGCTGGTCTCTTCATCTCTATATTTTTCAGATTTCAGTTATTTTCCTCTACCATAGTAAAGCAATATTGAAAAATTACCTTCTTTTTGAATGTAGTTCATGTTGTCTCGTTCTCTGCTCTCGGGTCCTATACAGCAAGGTATACAGTCCCCACTTGCACGCAGAATCTTTGATAGTCTCACTCTTGTCTGTCAGCTGTCCTCCTATCTGACCTCTGCACAGCCATGTTGTCTTGGCTTCCAGTACTTGTTCCCTTTGCTGGGAGTGGCCTCTACCCATCTCCCTCCTCTTGGCCAGAAAAGCACCACAGTGTTGCAAAGCCCTAGCTCAGTCAGGATTTCCTCTGTGGTGCTCATCTGGTGCTCCCCCCACTCCCAGAAACACGCCCATACCCCTTCCTGAAACGCACAGCCACAAGCCTGTTCTCTTGCTGCATTGCTCATGCTCTGTGGCACTTATTTGCTTGCTTATTTTTTTCCTGGAAAACTTTAAAATCTTTCAAGAAAGGTTCTATTTGTCTTTAAATCTTTGAAGAGTGCCTGACATAGAACAGGACCAATGTTTATTAAATCAATGACTAAATAATGGCTACTGGGAGAAAGAACTGTGAAAACTAAGGAAACCAGTTGCCATGTAATCTCCCAACCTTTTACTTTTCTTTGTTGTGTAAGAGATTATAAAAACCTAGTCATTGTCTACTCTGTATTTCAGGATACTGTGCACCCTTTCATAGAAGTTTCTTTTCAACACACTGTATATCAAACCAACACTGCAAACGGATCTCACCCATGCTGGAATGAAGAAATCAAGGTAGATTTCATGTAAGTTTGAGTTCATTTTCCTGAAGTTTCTAGTCAGAATAACTCTGAGGTGTTATGGGAACATGTTCATGTATGATTGGGTGTGTGTACATGTGGAGGAAGGAACCACCTACCTTTTTCAGTAGGAAGAGGTTGTTATGTGAAATTTTTTGTAGGAAGACACAAACAAATGTCTGATCACCCCAGACAGGAAACCAGTGACAGACCAAATAAATAATTTTACCAAAATCCAATTTAGAAAACCCATGAGTATATTGAGGACCCTGGCATGAGTATAGATGAGGGGTTACTTACAGAAGCATGGTGGACTTGAAGGCAGCTCCATCAGAACCCCCCCCCCCCACCAGCCTGGATGCTAGATCAGGAAAACTTCAGTCCTAAGAGTGCGCTGTGGAACCCGTAGGCAGCTTGATGGTCACAGTGTACTTTCCACAGCAGTTCTTACTGCTTATATAACCTCAGAGGTGGGAGTTGTGAATCTAGTATGTTTCAGGGACTTCTGGAGATTTGTGAGTTGCTTACTTCGTGAGTCTTAAACGGCCCCCCTCTAGGATAGAAATGTTTCAATTCCAAGGATATAACTATAGAGTACAGGTCATCTCATTATTGTAGTACTCACCAGTCCTTATCAGTTAATTGACACTGTTACAGAAAGCTGTGTAGGCTTGCAGGCATGGGTTTCCTCTTGAGCTATGTGAAGAAGCAGCAGGAAGATCCTCACCAGACTCTGCATACGTTCTGTATTTTTAGCTTTCATAATTGTGTGTATGTGTGTGTGTGTGTGAGAGAGAGAGAGAGAGAGAGATTTCAAGTCTTTTCTACAAGTATCCTCACCAGACTCTGCATACGTTCTATATTTTTAGCTTTCATAATTGTATGTGTGTGTGTGAGAGAGAGAGAGAGAGAGAGAGAGAGAGAGAGAGAGGGAGAGGGAGAGAGAAAGAGAGATTTCAAGTCTTCTACAAGTTATCTTGTGTCAGGTGTTTTGTAACTGCAGCATTAAATACACTAAGACACTTTCATCCTTTTATTTGAACTTCTATATAATCTACTATTGAGCAAAAGCCGCATGATTATTTAGCCCTTTCTTGTCTTCCTTTCTCCCCTTTGCAAACAGTGCTGTTCTGTACACTTTTGCACTTCTCTTCCAAAGCGCATTGTTTGCAGTCAGTCAGTGGCTCTCAGACATGTTAAACATTATCGTTCCCGAGACAGCTTCTTAAACATGGACATGTGGGCTACCTTCTCAGCTTCTAAGTTTGTGGGTCTCGGGCAGGGTTCAGTAATTCCATGCCTAGCGAGATCATGCAGCACGTATATGCATAGCCAGCAGCGGTTTTTCCCCTTTTAATATTTGCAGCCACTGATGTTAATGTCTTAGATTGCATTCTGTCGAGAATTAGAAAAACCACGTTTCCTGCAGTATTCCTGCATGTAAAAGACATTTTAATGAAAGTTAATAAATCAGATTTCAACTTTCTGAAGAAACATGTCCCCATGTTTCCGCTTGCTTCAAAGAAGAGAAGAAATGGTATGGGCTCAAAAAATTCCCTAAGTGTGTTTAGAAGCACCCCACACATGAGCCAACAAAAGTGGGTCAAACTCCATGTCTACTTTCTCTGATATTGCTGTGCTTACTGCTAGGCACACAGTCTGCGGTGTACTTCATGATCAAGTGGCCATAGCTGCTAAACACGTGCACATTTTTCAGATAACATAACTAACTATAAGAGCATTTTCTATAAATATTTTATATTGTTTCATAGTCAATATGATATTATCATCAACGGATGTGATTATTTTTATATATGTTTTATCTTGTTCCCATGTTAACATAAAGCCTCTTCCAACAAATGCCAAGAAAATTCGGAAGAACTGACATAATTATCATGCTCTCTGTGGTAATGATTTGCAGGTTTTATGGGCTTTCTCATACAAGGTTCATCTCTCGGAGTGAAAGCCCCCAGACACTGACTGGGATGTGATGGGGTAGGGGTAGGGGAAGCAAGAAGGGAAGGATGAGAAGAGGGAGGGAGAAGGACGAGAGGGGAGAAAATGGAAAGAAGCACATTTGCTGGAAAAGTGTTTAAATGAAGAGAGATGATTATGTGTGTTTGGAAATACTTGGATTATTAGTTTAGACATTATAATTTGGAGTTGATTCTGGGGTTGTTTGTTAAGACAAGGTCTTGCCATGTTGCCTGGATGGGCCTACACCTCACTATATAGATGAGGCTGGCCTTGAACTCCTGTTCTTCCTGCCTCAGCATTCTGAGTGCTTGCATTGCGTTACCTTTTTGTTGTCTGTGATAGAAGATCCCATTCCATCTCCTTTTTCCCTGTGACGTTCTAGTGAATAAAGTCTATATGTAGGACCATGGAGTAATACAGTGTCTGCCTAGTATGCATGAGGCTATGGGTTCGATTCACAATACTGGAAAAGGAAAAAAAAAAACAAAACAAAACCACAGGCAAATGTAACAGAAAGTGACAGTAAATAAAGGATAATTGGCAAGCTCTGCTTTGGAGGGGGAATTATGGCAAAATTTGAGGAAAGTTCGAATAGACTATATAACGTAAGATAATGCAGAGGACTTGGAAATTTAAGGTATATACCAAATGGACAAACTGAACGGAGTCTCAAAGTGATTCTCGTCCTTTCTCATGCCAGTACAGGGCTGTACGTATGCATTGCCTTCCCTGACTCGGCCTGGGCATTCCTAGCATGAAAAGAAACCCCAGAGGAACAAAATAGGAGAATTAGCTTATTTTAGGGAATATTCAATTTAAAATTCTCATGACACTCAGTCAGTGTTTTTCAGTGGTCACTCCCAGTACCCGATATCAGAAAATTAAAGGAATTATTGGAGATTCCTTGAAGTAGCTCTTGTTTCATTTAAAACAAACAGACAAACAGATAAAAGCTTTAGTAATGTTAGTAGCAGTTGTATGGTAAAAAGATTAGCAGGAATGGGGCTGGGCTGCTTGCCACTCACAAGCCAATAGTTGGAATCTGAGAGTTATGGGGAAGAAATAACTTGTATTAAAGGGTCAGCATCCTGGGGTGCAGGAACTGTCATCCTCAAAGCTCTATCTTGGGAAACTCGGAGGTACAGGGAGCTCTTAAAGGTAGGGAAAAGTGTAGAGTGAGGCCAGGAGCAGGAAGACTGCTAGGCAGGGCCATCATCAACCTCACTAGGCATTTCCTTTTCATCTGCTGCCAGGACATCTAAGTTGACCTGGACCTCCTGGAACTAATTCCTGAATATTCTTCCACGAGGCATACCGCTTTTTATGCAAGTTAACCCTCGCAGCAATGACCGTGTCTTGTATTAGTTGTTGCGCAGAACTAAAGTCTAAAGAATGGTGTCACACACTGTGCTGTAATGCAGTGATCACTACTGGCCTGGGAGTCTTGGTCATTTGGAAGGGTCTTCTCTTTCGGATTGACGGTGCCAATCATTGTCTTTCTCTGCCTGGCTCATTTTGCTTAACATGATCTCCAGCTGAACCCATGCTGCTGTCTATTTTTATTTTCATCTTAAGAGAAATATAAGGCAAATTATAATGCTCACATTACTTCTTATAAACAGTAGAAGCCAGACTTCAAGACATACAGCTCTTTCTAAGTTTAACTTTACAAAGGAAAAGATCATAGATAATCTATTGTACTTTATCAGTGATGCGCTTAGAAAATAAGTAGATTTTGAAAAAGAAAAAAAAAAAAAACAAACTTAAACACAAGTATGCTTTCCTTGTTTTCAGCTCACCAGGACATGATTACAGCTTCTCTAGTTTATCTAAAATAAAAGATGACATACACATCAATGTTTTTGATGAAGTGGTGATTGAAAAACATGAGGTAATGTAGGAAAATGACTGAAAATGTTGAAATAATTATGAGGTCAAACTTAATAAAACCTTGGAACATATTTGTGAAGTTATTCTATTGTCTGTTTCTGAGACTGGAACTCAGTATGCAGCCCAGGCTGGCCTGAAGTCAGTGTGGCCCTGGTTGGTCTTGAACTTGTAGCAGTCCTATTACTGGTATATACCACCATACCTGATGTAATTTGCACTTAATGTGACATATGTAATATTTTCTTAAAAGAGTTTGAGTCAATGTGCAATAAAGTCAGACACATGACAATCCATCCTAAATATAACAAATCATAACAACTTCTAAGGAGAAAGGGTGGTAAATAGGCCAAGAGTTTGGGAGAAGTGGGTGTTTATGATTGAATAGTACATTTAAATATGAGCTTTGTGGTAGTAAGAACAGAAAGATAGACAAAAAAAAAATCCTCATATATTTTGAATTATCTGACCAAAGAAAACACATCATTCTATATAAGATATTCTATATAAGTTATTTTAGGACCAGAATTTTGTTGTGTTTTCTATAGTTTACAAAATTAATGACTGCCTTCCCCATATACTAGTGAAAGGTCTCAACCCAATGACTAGCACCATAGCAAGCTCTGTAATAAATTTTAGCTTGACATGAAAAATATAAAGATGTGTATCCACCGTAGCTGCTGTCTTCAGGTACATAAGTTAAATGCTTTCATACAAACGGTTTTAAAAGTCATTGGAATGCTTATAGGGTAAGGTGCATCCTGCTCACTGCCCGAAAGCCAGTATTCAGGAGATGGGAGTTGGTAGGAAGAAATTAGGATTCTCGGAGGCCATCATCTCAGAGCTCAGTCTGGAGGAGCTCAGCTGTGTAGAGGGCTTCATCAGGAGGGAAAGGACTCACGGTAAGATGGTGGCAGGCAGGATACTTGCAGAGTTTGGTCTTTGTTGTCCAGAGTGTCTGTTTTTCTTCTCTGAAACATCAGGATGGACCACAGCCACCTGGCACAGTCTCCAGGGGTTCTGCTTAGACAAACATCTTACTTTCCTGCAAGTTAAACAGTTCAGCAGTTTACACGGGTTGTGTTCTGTGATAAACAGAACAGAAGGGGCATTATAAAGATCAATAGATGTTCTGGGTTATGGAAGTCTATGTTAAGAGAAGTATTACCTAGTACCCAGCCATTTAGGTAAGCCTTCTCTTGTAGGTGTGTCCAACCTGTGACCCACAAGCTATATGTCTCCTGGAATGACTTCACACATGACATATAAAAACCTGCTGGGCATGGTGGCACATGCCTTTAATCCCAGTGCTTGGGGAGGCAGAGGCAGGTATATCACTGTGAGTTCAAGGCCAGCCTGGTCTACAAAATGAGTCTAGGATAGCCAAGGATACACAGGGAAACCCTATCTCAAAAAAAAAAAAAAAA
>NW_026596125.1:910754-1081210 GCF_907164565.1 Psammomys obesus
AAAAAAAAAAAAAAAAAAGAAAAAGAAAAAAAGAAAAGAAAAGAAAATCAGACACTCATACTTTAGAATTTAGGATGCCAAGGAAAAAGGAAAGGGCGGAACCCTGCCGAAGGATTGGCATGGAATATGCAACAGATAGGGGAAGTAGAAATGGCTGTCCTGAAGAACTGGCCTTGTTACCCACAGCCTGTGGAAGGGACAAATAGCTCTGCCTGGGGGAACAGAGGTTCCAGGTCAGAGAAGATGGAGGAGACCTGGCATAGTTCAGGGTTAGATCTGTGAATAGCACAGAAACAATCTTCCCAGGAAAGTCTTCAGGCCAGCTTGCCAAGAGTGTACAAATGTTCAATTAAAACTTTAAATGAATTCTTAGTAAAGACCGAGGGAAAGGTATTAAATGGCAATTTCTTGATGACTTACATTCAAGTATTTACTAAAAGTATTTAGTACTTTTCAGTCTATCTTGGTGGCTGGTTTGACAGATTGGAGTAAGTTGGTTTTGAAATTGTGTAAGTGCTTTGCATTGTTATGGGTTGAGTCAGCTTGTGTCAGGTGTTCAGTGTGCCCGGGACTGTGCTAGCATTTTATTTAGAAGAGCAAACTGTCCTATACTGGCCTTCCCTCATAGATTGTGTTGTAGGTGATGGTAGACTAAACATCCCGTTTCCCCATAAAAGATCAGAACAGGTAACAAGTGTAACAGGCTCCCAGACCTTAGCACAACTGACTCCATGATGGAAGTGCCATTCAGTCTGTAAAACTCAGCACGTAGACAGTACCACCTGCCAAAACTAAAACAAAGGTATAATTCATCAAAGTCTGTGGTTCTGGGAAAGTCTTTAAATGTACTAACCTTGCTTTTTGCTTTTTGTATTCTGCTTCTGGCTAACTGTTCTTGTTAACTGAAGTATATCAATCCAGGACATGGTTTTGTGCTTAAAAGCTCACCCTGAGAAAGCCTCAGGGCTACACTGGTCAATTCTGAACACCCAGAGTAGTCACCAGCCAGCTAATAAAGACTTTCTATTGGCTTAAACCCATGCCCGAGCAGTCTTCTTTGGAGGATACCCCACAACAGTAAGCCCCCATTTGAAAGACAGTTTGGGTTTACGATTGCTCATTATTTTGTTCATAAATACTTCTTTTCTCCTATATTCCCCCCCTTTATCAAATCTTTATTACTCCCCATGAATCTCCCCTTTATTGGTTTATGTGTTATCAGAAACCTGAGGACCTATAAGTCTCAGAGCCATACCACCAATTTTCAGTACTGGAGATGGCAGAGCTGCTGTGAACAGCATTGGGACCTGGGCTGGACATTCATGGATTAGAGCCTGGGATACCTAAAACTATAACATAAACCTGATAGGCACAGAAAGAGCTTAAATGAATGCAATGTTCACATGGTGGTTTAAATGCTTAGGAAAGGAAAGGGTGGAGAATACAGAGGAGGGGAAGGGGAGTGAAGGATGGGGGAAAAGGGAGAAAAGAGAAGGAGTCAGTTTTTGTTCTTGTTATTTTGTTTTGCTTAAGGGTTGTTTTATTTTTTTAGATTAACTTATTTATGTATTTTTTATGTTATGAGTGCTCTCTCTTCATGCATACCAGAAGAGGGAATCAGATGCCTTTATAGATGGTTGTGAGCCACCATGTGGGGACTGGAAATTGAATTCAGTACCTCTGGAAGAGTAGCCAAGTGCTCTTAACCACTGAGCCATCTCTCCAGTCCATCACCAGGCACTTTGACTTTTGAGTTATCTCTCTAGTTCTTTGACTCTTTTTAAAGACAATATCTTAAGATGTTCAGATTGGCCTAGAACTCATGATTCTTCTGCCTTAGTCTCTCAAAGGGAGGAATTTCAGGCCAGGCATGCACCAGCACACCCAAATTCTTCCAGACCAAGGTGCTCTGAAATAAAAGGTGGGGAGAGCTTATTTAGCTATCACAGCTTCTAGTCACAAGGAATGAGGTCCCGGGGGCAACCTGCAGCGGCCCGCAAAGAAGCCTGACTGCAGCTGCAAATAAGTCAAGAGGACATAAAAGCCAGGGCATTTTCATAGTGAAAATGTGGGTCAGGAGAGCATAAATCACCGACACTGGCTGTAGATAAGAGGGGTGGGATTTCACTTGCTTCTGCATGGGTTTCCCTTGTCAGCAAGATGTGCAGCACTCAGTGTTGCTATGATGGGGTGATTATTCAGGGCTGGGTTCTATTCAGCCTGTGTCTTGTTAACTGATGAACGTTACCTTTTTATTTTTTTTCTCCTCTGGCCCCTGTGCCTAAAATTTAGAATTTCTCAGAACATCTATCAGATTTCTCAATTTTTTTTTTAAAAAGAGCCAACTAATTGAATGTCTATACATCACTCTGTGTTTTCTGTTTCATTTATTTCTGCTTGAAGTTTTATTATATTTTTTAAGTGTCCTTGTGACCATGATTTCTGAATTTATTTGGGCAAATGTGTTCTGTTTGCTTGATTGGTTTTGTTTGGTTGTTTATTTGGTCTCTGACTTGATCCTGAATAACAGAAACTTTCTAAAAGTATAACCTCACCTTTCTACCATCTTGGACTGCATATTTTCTATTTGATTCCCTACTATTTTAATTTGATTATTTTGTGTATTTTTTATTATATGTTTTTCCTTAGTCTGAAATTTTTGAATATTAAGTTTTTACATTCTCAAATGTTGGAGAGGTTTCAGTGTAGGCTTTTTGTTTTAAATTTTAGTTGTATCATTTAGTTGCATGAGCAATCATATAATTTATTTCCTAGTTTCAAGTTTCATGGAGCCATTGATCCCACTCTATGGCTGCCTCTTAACTTGACCTAATAAAAAGAGAAGGGACCATTGGGCAAACTAGTCTACAAAGAAATCACATAACATCTGCAAGGATGTTGTGCTGACATGTTAGCATTTGAAAGCGTTAAACTGGGCGTCTGCCTCTTTCTGACCCACCCCAGCAGTCCTCAAACTGGCCATTTTAAAAATAAAATTCACAAGACAGGTGTGGTGGTTTGGGGCTGTACTCCTAGTGCTTGGGAAGTAAAGGCACAAAGTTCAAGGTCAGCCTCAATACATTCATGGGTTTAGGGAGAGACCTTGCCTCAAAAGACTAAGACAGAGTGAAAGAGAGTACCCAATGAGGTAGGCATGCAAACCACACCCAAACACAACATATAACACACACACAACACACACACGCATACACACCGGTGGGGGGGGGAACAGACAGACAGAGACGGAGACAGAGACAGTAAAAAAAAAAAGAGAGAGAGAGAGAGAGAGAATGATTTGTCATAGTTAACCATGAGTTTATAAAAGTGTTCACTTTATAGGAAACATTTCTGTGAGTTTAACTTAAATTTGTTTTAACAGGATCATTGTCTCAAGAGCTGCAGTGCTCACTCGTACATACAGAAGAACTGGCTGGGCTCCATCAGCTTCCCTTTCTCGGCGCTTCTACAACAGTCTGAGGTAACAGAAAAGTTCTTTGCTAATTATCCCAAGATTTGTTCCTGTCTAATAGAAGCCCTTTCGGGTGTTTTTGACTGTGACTGGCAGCCTGGGAGGTTATAAATGACCCTCTATTAACAAGTGTTCTGGGGCTCTTAGCGCTTGCAGGCTGTGGCCCTCTCTAGGAGAGATCCATACTTCCTGCATTTTAAAAGCGTTTACTAAGACAGAATAAAGTAGCCACTCTTAAGTCTTTCTAAGGCCTGATCCAGGTGCCAAGATTTTTATCTTGCCAGCCTTGCCTGTCAGTTACGTCAGGTTGATGATGAGACCTGGACCCTGCAGGACCCCCGGGGCCCAGCTTTGGGTTAGACAGCGGCAGTGATTTGCTGCATTCGGGTGTGAACCTCCAGTCTAGGCCCTACTTTAGGCTCAGTTTCTTACCGAAAGATCTTAAGCAGGGTACTGGAAATCCCAGAAGCTTTGCCAGACACTGAGCATTTGAAGAGTCAGGCATGGCTTTCATTTTAGTGCAGTGTGACATGCGATAGTGTTTCCGTGGTGGGATGGAAGGGGTTCTGTGAGGGCACAGAGCAGCAGGACCTGGGCTGCTGGGGCAATGCAGGCTTAGAAAGTTTGGTGGTACGTGAGAGCAGAATGTCTCAGTGACTTGTTTTCCCTTACGTGTTTGACTCATTGAAGTAAGCATTTCAAGGAATTTCACAAGCATGTGAGGGCATTTGAGTGACACAGGAATCATGTGTACATTCGTTGGGACTGGATTAGGCCAGGGACAACGGAAAACCAACCGTGGCTGGTATAAGTCGGGGTTCTACTTACCTCCCCAGTAAAGAAGTCCAGATGCCAGGGGCAGCTGCTCAAGGATATTAGCAAGAAGCCAAGCTCTCCTTATCCTCCTGCTCCACTGTCCTCACCTGTGTCCCTTATCCTCAGAGCCGCACTGTTCCTTCACCACACCACCAGTTCACAGCTGAGTCGTGACAGGAAGCAGGAAGAAACAAAACAGCCACTTCCCGGTGTCAGGGGAGTCCCCCCAGCCACCCAGACTTCTGCTTGCATCTTATTTATGTGATCTTCTGTCAGGGTACCAACCGAGACTGTTGACTTTTTTTTAAAGGGGGGATCACAGATAGCAGCTGGAAGCTAAATGTTCTGGGCAATCACATGAGGCCGTAATGGAACATATCACTGATAAAGAGATCGACATGGTCAGAGGTTCAGGGTTCTCTTGTAAATCTCTACAGACATCTCTCTGCCTCATTCCTGGTTGTATGATGGACAGGTAGCTAAGAAGTGTGAGTTTCAAAGATGAACAAAGCTGGATTATGATCCTGGCTGCACTAGTCCTTAGTTCCATGATCTTTCAGAAATTACAGCAACTCTCTGAACCTCAAATGTAACAATTTAAATAAAGGTAAGGGCAGCAGCTGCCTCACTGAGTGGAACAGCCTGTCCCGGCACTTCGTTCAGGGCCTTGCACATAGTGGGAGCTCTGTAACCGTTAGCTGCTGCTGTCACTATGGTTCACTGCTCCCCGTCTGACTTTCTCACTTGACCTGTTTCCACAACCTTATTCAGGGCTGTCTCCCCTGCCATTACATTTTCCTCCCCAGCCAGACTCAAATGAAAAACGTAATATGATCTTTCAGCATCTTCTTTGAGCCTAAATTAGATTTTCTCGTTTTAAGACATTTTATTTTGGGTTCTGTATACGTGTCGGAGTATGTGCACATGTCCAGTTGAGGACCTCAGCCCCCTGGAGCTGGAGGTGCAGGCTGTTGTGAACCACCTGGCATGGACACGGGGGACCACACTCACGACCTCTGAAGGAGCAGCACACACTCTAAACTACTGATTTGTCACCCCAGCCCCTTTAACTAGAACGTCTAAGAGGTTTATCACCGTAGTGTGGTGATCTCCTTCCTTGGTTCACTCTTTTCTTACTTTTTCTCTCTTTGCATAAGACATATTGGTCAGGGATCCAGAGTGCCAAGAGTGTACGGAGGCTTGGCTGATGGTGCTTCTCACCCTGTGCTCTTTCAGATTAGCGGGACATTTCAAGTGAACATCCCACCCATTTTGCTGGGGTACACCTGGAGTAACACCTACATTCCTCCGAGAGAAGACTGCAGTGGGCAGAACGCAAAAGAGTGTACCTTTCTAAATATTTTTGCTACAATCGAACCTCAGATATCATATGTCACATACAATAGGAAACTAGATGAGGTAGGATTCACACTGAATTATTCTGAAACAAATCATCCCCAAATTGTAAACTGGTTTAAAAAACCAGTAGTAATTTCAAATTTATCAGAAGTAAACATTGGTTTTGCTCTTATCCTCTACATGGGCAGGTTAAATGTTGAACTATTTTAAATCTGATTGTAGTTTTCAGATCAAATAGACATTTTGCATCGAGCACAGACTTTTGCCAGGAATTGTAAGGCAATGTTTCCCAACCGAAGAGTCTTGACAACTGTTTTTAATGGTGAAGGGATGCAAATCCTAGTCACAAGATACATCAAGGCACTGAATCCACCCCAGCAACTTCTGGATATATTTCTTCATGACTCAAATGCAACACTTGTGAGTGACAATTTTTCTCTCAGTTACTGTTTATAGCATCTTCATCAAGATTATAGAGAATCTATGAAGAAACAAGTGTGTCTTTTGTTTGTTTTTAGTTGTTTTTTTTTTTTTTTTTCCAAGACAGGGTCTCACTATGTAGCTCTGGCTGTCCTAGAACTCGCTCTGTAGACCAGGCTGGCCTCGACCTCACAGGCTGCCTCTTCCAAGCTCTGGGATTAAAGTCATGTGCCACCACCCCCACCCCCAACTGTATCTTTTATTTGGGGAGCAGTCTAGGTGACTGGTTCTTCTCAGACAATTTATGCTCTCTTAACAGGACCCTTGGACCTAAAAAAAAAAAAAAAAAAAATCAAAGCCCAAATTCAGGTTGCTTTTTACTGTCCTCTTCTCTTCCATCACGGTTTCTTCTTGCTGGTTGGTCTAAACACACACAGTCCTGGAGCTAAGGGCACTCTCAGGCGCTTGTTGAGCAAACTGCGGCCTGTGACTTAACTGCATGAAGTCATTAATACGAAAAGTCATGGTTGTGCGGAAAGGGCACCTGCTCTACACCACTTCGCATGTTAAAGAACTTCCTGTGTTGTTGTCCTCTCTCCTTTCTTCCCTTTGAGTCTTAGTCTGCCGCATTCCGGTGGGGAGGGGAATCCTCAGGGTAACTTCTGTTGTTCAAGGAAGCAGGTCACGTCTTTGCCTTGTGCTGCCGCAGCTAAGGCAAGTTTATAAGAAAAGGAATTCAGAAAGATTCGGAACCAAAAGCCAGTCAAGCCTTCGCTGTTTCACACCTTTAAAAAGAAAAATACTGACCAGTTATAAAGTACAGATATAATGCTGATACAGTGTTGTAGTATTTTAAATTGTCATAATTTATTACAGTAAAACCTAATGCCAAGCAAGTATTCTCTGGGTCAGGCCGTTGGGGCCCAATCCACAGAGACTCATGTGGCCTATTACCTTTGTCACCCTGAACAAGTTGTTTTATCACTCTCAGCTTGCTCCTTCTGTCTCCAGAGAGAACTGTAGTGGGTTCTGAGAGAGATGATGCTTGCACAGCTCTGTGCTGGACAGTGGGCATGCTCAGTGAATGTCACTTCATATTGTTCCAGGACCCCATCGCCCGATTTGTATCTTTGATTCCTTTTACGACAGAAACACTGGATGAAAATGATGGTTCTGACATATGGATGACATCAGAGGTAACAAGTGACACTTTATAGTTAAAATGTATACTAGTTCTCACTTGTCTTTGAAAGACTCCCGTTGAGCCTCTCTAGATGGGGAGACCCCGCTTCCCAAGGAACAGCGAAACCAGCCTTCGGATGCAAGCCGCAAGAGGTTTATTTCGATACGCGGGTACCCGGGGCGACAAAGCCTTTCGGAAGACTTGCGCGCCTCTCGGTTGGGGTGACGGGTTTTTATAGGGCTTGGGAGCAAGAAGCGCGATTACAGAAGCGAGAAGCATAGTTACAGGGATCTGATTGGGCGGTTTGAACAAAGCCATTGTTAAGTCACGTACCCGGAACAGGGAAGGCGGGAAGGCAGTGGGTGGAGTCACGCACCCGGAACAGGGAAGGCGGGAAGGCAGTGGGTGGAGTCACGCACCCGGAACAGGGAAGGCGGGAAGGCAGATGTGGGTAGAGTCACGTACCCGGTTCTTATCCAGAGTGTTTTAGGCGCCCAACCGCAGCAGATATCCTGCTGCTGGGCATCTGTCCCGCCTTGCCTCTGACCCTGCACTGCTCCAGTCTTGTAAAATAGTGTTGACAGTATTATGCTAGGGCTTTATTCTTTCAGTCTTATCTCTTAATGTAGCACTATTTATGTAGTGTTCTGCCTTGTGAAATGTGAAATCATAACAGGTCCCCAGAGCTTAGTAGGCCCGAGACCCTAGCCCAGCTGACTCCATGATGGAAGTGCCATTCAGGCTGTAAAACTCAGCACATAGACAGCACCACCTGCCAAAACTAAAACAAAGGTCAAATCCATCAATGCTCATAATTCTGGGAAAGTCTCTAAATGTACTACCCTTGCTTTTTAGCTTCTGTAGTTCTGCTTCTGGCTAACTGTTCTTGTTAACTGAAGCATGTCAACCCAGAACATGGATTTTGTGCTTAGGAGCTCATACTGAGAAAGGCTCAGGGCTACAGCAGGATTCCATAAACCCAGTGTAGTCACTAGCCAGCTAATAAAGTGTTTCTGTTTCCTTAAACCTATGTCTGAGCAGTCTTTGATAACTTGTGCATACTTGCCAGCTCCCTAATAATTTATGAAAATGAGTCATTAAGGTGATTTTCTATTTAAAACCTAAAGTAATCCTTCATGAATATGTTTATCCCAGTGGAACTTCAGCAGTGTAGTATCATGGTCTCTCCTAACCCTATCCTCTAGTGTCACACTGGTGTGGCTGTTTCTCTTGTTATGCTCCCATAAGATGTTTCCTTACTGTTGAACACGCAGTTGGTGCCAGGATCTCACCAGCTGCCTTGTCCTACCCCAGCTCTCCCTGGGGCTGTGCTGAACCAGAGAGTATGTATGTCATTTGCATGTCCTCACAGCAGGCTGCTACTGTATTCCAGGGGCACAGTGAGGAAACTGTCGACAGGACTGCTCCATGATGTAGTTGAGGGTTTTGTTGTGGGTATAAAAGAGAGAGTAGACAGAACCACCAGGGCAGATTGGACATGGCCACGGCTGTCCTTGAGAAAGGGAGGATAGCGGGGGTTAGAGAGAGAAAGTGGTGAAATAGAGACTTAGTGAGTGTAAGAGATGACGAGAGAGTAACTGGATGGATAGGAAGATCTAAAGAGAGAGTTCATAACAAAGAGAAGAATGGGAATAGCTGGGTTCTAAGAAGAATGAGTGGGGAGGGGAGGAAAGCCCATGAGCTGGAGGGGCTTTGGGGTAGAGGAGGTCAGAAAGGCTAGGATGTCAGCGGGACTTTGAGATGTGTAACAGGTACCTGTGATACTGAAGGAATCCAGAGGCCAGCACAGACTTCAATATCCTGATAGACGCCACAGGTAGCCATATATCCCTTCTGCCAGAGGTAAGGGAAATGACTCCTTTTGGTAGATGAGAGCCGGTTTCACAAGTTTCTGAGAAATCCTGGCTTTTATCTAAGTGTCAGGAATCGTGTGGTCCAGCTTAAGCTCATTTCTGGATATCTGGACAGCCGGAGAGATCTCACAGCTCCCATGTAAACATTTAGGCCCAATGTTGTTAGTAGATCTTCAGAATTTTTCCAACAGAAACCAGAAATCCAGAGTTTTTCACAAAATTTTCCTTCTAAAAAAATTCTGGAGGCCAAGTTTGGGATTGGTAGTGCATCCCTTTAACCCCAGCACTGAGGAGACAGAGGCAGGTGGATATCTGTGAGTTCTAAGCCTGCCTGGTCTACATAGCAAATTCCAGAACAGAGGGGGCTACACAGAGAGACCCAGCCTCAAAACAAAAACAAAAACACAGAAAGAAAAAAATTTAAGGACCAAACAAAACATACTTCTAATGACAAAGCTGCATTTCCGGCTGTACCTATTCCTTTTTGCCATACAGACATACTCAGTGTCCTATACTTAATCTCTTACCTGTAGCTCATCTCTCTAGCTCTTATTTTTTAAAAAGATTTTTTTATTATGTATATAGTGTTATGCCTACATGCCCGGAGATGGCACCAGATCTCATTATAGATGGTTGGAAGCCACTATGTGGTTGCTGGGAATTGAACACAGGACCTCTGGAAAAACAGCCAGTGCTCTTATCCTCTGAGCGGTCTCTTTAGCCCTGTCTAGCTCATTAAAGTAAAGAAGTGTCTATTATGCTTCCTGATTGGGAGGCATAATAGAATGTCTCCTATCTAACTGACTCATATCATATAGCTATCTCATATCATACCTAACATATTTCTTCCTTCTTTGGGTCAAATACTATATTGGTACAGGACAGAATGTAGCTCTAGGGTCCAAATAATCCCTCCCCTCCAGATTCCTTATCATATATACTTTTTTTGGAAGCTCGGGACAGTAGATTTTCCCTGAACAAAGTGCCTCATTTGGATATAAATTGTCTGGCCACTCTATATAATACCCGTACTAACCGTCCCTTTATCAGGTACCCTGAGGTTCCAAGTTAATATTCTCATCTTTTTAAACCTTACTGAAGCCAGAGCTTTCTGCGTTGTTTTCATGTTAACAGCCTGGTGAAGACAGGATGCTTAGACTGAATTAATAAATTAAAATTTATTAATTAATTAAATTAAAATTTATTAATTACAATTTATTCACTTTGTAGCCCAGCTGTAGCCCTCTCCCTTGTCCCCTCCCAACCCCACTGGAGTGTAAAGCTTTAAATGTGTTGTTCACTCAACTTTCTCTGCCCTTGCTCCACCTCCTCTTCCTTCTCCTCCTCCTACTCTCCCTCTTCCTCTCTTCCTCCTTTTAAAATATATTGTATTATTCTTGTTCCTTTTTTCCTAGTGCTGCATCAGTTTGGCTATTGGAAATAAAGAAGAGCACGCCATACTTCTCTGTAATTTCTTCCTGTACTTCGGAAAGAAGGCATTGGTGATCTTGGGAACCTCAGTACTAGAAGTAAGTGCTGGGAAAGTGTGAACACAACCAAATCAGAGTTAAGCTGTGTATCTCATAGACTTCACAGGCAAACATTTGTGACTTGGGTTGTTTCACTAAAATTCTGCAGTGCAAAGAATAGCTTTTACTTTTCTCCCTATAAAGCAGTTCTGGTCTAGTGGCACTTAAAAAACAAAACAAAACAAAAACTTTTATTTTTGTTTCTTATATCTTCTTTTCCCTACTCCATCCCAATTCCTTCCACCACCTCAACAACCAGGTAGGAGAGAAAAGAAAGTTAGTGGGAGAGGGGGCACAGTTCTTTCTTAGCTGCTTCCTGCTGGTCAGGGTCATCCAGGTCCTCGGAGCCAGCCCAATCCTCGATTCAGGAGATCTCCATCTTCTTGTTTCATAACAGCAACTAGGAGCAGCAAGGGAGAAGCAGGAGCAGCCTTGTTGATTCTCTTTGCTCCACTCTCTGGGCTCTGGCATTTATCCTCTCTTCAGAGTCCTCAGATTCAAACTGTCTGCAGCTGGCAAAGAGCTCTTCTCAGGGCCCGCATGAGCCAAATAGCCTGCTGCTGTGGACCATCTGAATCAGTCCCACATCCCACACCTGGGAGCAAAACAAAAATGTTTATATCCACAGCACTGGTCGGTAAAGCCACCGGGGATATTGAATCATCTCAAACAACAGCAACTGCTACACAGGGAGTGTACAGCTGTTCTCACCCACCACCGTCACTCTGGGTTTTAGACAGTACATTGTAAGGCCTTGAACAAACACTCTGATTATGTCTTTTCCAGACTCTAATCTTACAAGAACTGATCTGAAACACATCTTTACTGATAGGAAACATTTTACAACTCAATCAATATACTTCTGAATATAGAGCTCCCTGTTCCTAGCCTGCCATGGATATACGACCATGTTGCAGCATTTCCAGTCTTGCCTTATGGATTTCTTGTTGTTGTTACTATGACTTGTTTCCCAAAGTCCCATGCCATAGCTTATTATTTATCAATTTTGTTAATGCCCCATTTGATCCACTGCTGTAATTGTAAGTGCCACTAGGTGGCAGTAAACACACAAAAAGATCTCAATAAATACTTTTATTTGTATTAAGAACTCCATTGGAGGCAGGTTTCACCTCAGTTTGGTGGTGGAGGCGGAGCCTCCTCCTCAATAAGGAGAGGCACTAATGAAGAATAAGCGCTCTGGGCCAGAGATGGGGGCATGTCCATCAGGCTGCGAAGAGCGGTGTTGAGACTGGCTGGTTTCAGGACAAGGGTTTAAAGCAGCAGCTTAGCTTAGCTTGCCTCTCTACAGAAGTGAATCCCGCCTCTCGCCATCAATTTGGCCCCTTAAACTCCATCTTCTCATTAAAGAGGAGCATAATAAACATTCATTCCTTCAGAATTGAGCATGAATTAAAAGCAGAAAACCAGCGTGAACAATAAATGTTAAATACTATTATCATTTTTCTCAACGCTATAAAAAGATACATGAAGAACAAAATAATAACAATTCAATAAATTTTTTACAGTCTTATTTAGTATTGTCACAGCACGCATGTGGTCATAGGAAAACTTGAGAGTGCTCCCTCCTTCCACTGACACACAGGTTCCTGGGATCAGCCAGCTCACTGGCGCCATAACTAATACTTCCTATCTTTTCTACGTCAATGTTTATTATCAGTATTAGTGTGGGGGGGAGCCAAGGCACACATATGGAGTTTTCCTTGCACTCTTACATGAGTTTCCAGGATGGAACTTAGGTCACGGGCCTGGCATGGCAAGTGCCTTTCCCCACGAAGCCAGCTTCCCAGCATGGGCTTCTTGGTCCTCAGGCTGCCTTCCTGTGTGCTTTAGCTTCTAATTCCAAGTCTTGCTCTCAACTTAAATTTAGTGGATTTTAAACTCCTTAGAAGATTTTCTCTGAGCCTTAGGCCAGTTCATCTTACTTGGCCTGGTGTTCAGTCTCCAAGAATATTCTAACCAAAGTGAGCAACTCAGCACTCTTGTGTGAATTAGACAAAAGGAATGCTGTCACGGAAAAAAGTCTGTTGTCTTAGGAATATTTCCTATGTCTTAGGAAAGTCTATTGAAAAGTTATCATAGTGTGTTGATACTTTTAGAGTGACATATTTTATTACCATTAGCAGCCTACTGGGAAACAGACTCTTATTTAAATTTTCATATGGCCTGAGTCTGAGGATTTCTGTAACTTCCTTGACTTCTGTTTTTGTTGTGATTTAATTTTTGTTTTGTTTTGCTGCTAAATTGTTTTTTCTTAAAAAAAGAAAGAAAGAAAAGAAACAGGGCTAGAGAGATGGCTCAGTGGTTAAGAGCACTGTCTGCTCTTTCAAAGGTCAGGAGTTCAATTCTCAGTGACCACATGTTGGCTCACAACCATCTATAATGTGAACTGATTCCCTCTTCTGGCAGATGTAAATGCAGATAGAACACTCATATACATAAAATAAATAAATCTTAAAAAAAAAACAACAATCTTTTTTAAACCTCAAGGAAAACTTTTAAAACCCAGAATAATTATAATTCTCACATATAGAAGGTAGTTAACAAATACAGTAAACGTAACTTAATCTTTTTTTTTTTTCTTACGAAGGGGCATGTGGCTTATGTATTAACGCAAGAAACGGGCGAGTGTTTGCTTTGGAATCCATCAACAGGGCAATGTCATAAGCAGTTTGACCCATTTTGTCCCTTGCAAAGTGTGGACTGTTTGTTCAATGATAAAAATGTAAGTTTATGAAGAAAATATTTTCTGTTATTTCTTCAACTCGTCCTGAACACACATTAGAATCACCCAGGAACTTTGAAGCCACGGTACTCCAAATACTGTGGGGTCAGGGATCAGGCCATCTTTTACACTTATAGCCAGTTCTGTAGCACCTCCAATGACGGCACTGCCAAGCTAATGTTGCCCTTGGAGAGCCCTTGAAGCTGTCCCTCACTCAGGCTTCAGCCACTTCCGTTGGCTGTAGAATTTTGCATCATCCTTGCCTGCTGTGGGTCTTGTATTGCTGTGAGCTTACATTGGCCTTTTGTTCATGTTTTCATAGGTCTGGTTTAATATTCAACTAAATAATACACCGATGGCTGTGCATTTTAACTATTCAAAAGAAAGCTTCTGGAAACAGTTGCTTCCAAAAAACTTTCAGGGGACCAAAGCCCAGAGTGTACAGGTAAACTGTGTTTCAGGTGTGTCTGTGTGAGTGTTACCATTGTTTCCAATCTTTGTTAGTTGTGATAGCCCAGTTGTTGAATTAATAGGCAATGTTCATCAAAAATTAATCTTCTCTGCCATCCAGCTTATGTTTGGGCTACTTTGACGCCTTTCCTGTATCTACAGGAAAAAAAAAATTATTTGAGAAAAAAGAATGTCATCTCAAATGTAATTTAGATCTAATCTCCTTTCCCATCAGAAATACAACCTATAATGTTGAAGATGGCATATAAGTTTTTATGTCTGATGAGGATCAAATATAAAAACCGACAAATAAACATGTTTCTCTGGGCTCCAAACCATAGTGATTCTCTTGCAGAATGAAAACAGGATAGAAATAGTACTAGTGGGTGGGGTTGAAGCAAGGATGGCAGCAAGGTCTAAAACCACCTTAGCAAGTGGAGCTAGTGCAGGCATCCTTTCTGAAACCAAGGACTATGATAAAGCTCTCCTTTTCCTTGCTTTTGAAGTGAGATGAGAGGGGAAAGCCCTGGTGTTCATGAGGCAAGAGACCAGAACTGACCCACTATTTAATGTCATGGCTGAGCAGATCTGAGCTCTAATCAGTAGCACTTTGTGGATTGAGTGTCCTAGGGTGGCAAAGTGAAGATATCAGTAGAGTCCACAAACCTGGAGGTATGGGACAAGAGAAAAAGGAAGGAGTGGTGAGGAAGAAAGAGGAAAAAAAAGAGAGACTAGAATAATATATACAAGACAATTCACAGAAGCAGAAATTCAAATGTTCAGTCTCACTTCTACTCTGGAAAATATAACTTAAATAAAAGAAGCATGATCATAGAAGTGTTAGCAAAAAGCAGAAAATGGTGGCAGTGTAGATTGCCTGATAAAGTTGAACCTTCCCAAGTTGTGATCCACCAATTTAACCATTTAGCTATTTGCCCTAGAAAACAAGCACAGGGTTAGAAAAACACAGTGGTCAGCAGAGGATCACTTGAAATGGCAAGGAATTAGAAACAATTCACAATTAGGAAACTAATCCATGAGTTGTAAAATACTCATACAATGAATTCCTCCACAGCAGTGGAAAAATCTTTGAACCAGTTTTCAGTAGTTCTCAATCTGTATGCTTATTACCTTAGGATATATGGGTGAGTCTGTATATCAATAGTTTTTCAAGTTCCCCAATTCCAATTTATAGCCAAGGTTGAGAAGCATTAGCCTAGAGCGATGCATACCAACAAGAATGGGTATAAAAGTGTAATGTGAAGAAAAATAAAGAGATGTGAAATAATATACAAAGTACAAAATCACTTAAGTGAAGTTTGAAAACTACATTGTACCAACATATGTATATATACATTTTTATATACAGCAGATGTGTAAAGGCATTTATAGGAATGCTAAGTACCAAATTCAGGTTAGAGGTTACCTTTAGACTGAGAAATGGGCAAGAACAATAACGGAGAGAAGTATACATAGCAAGATATAGAAAGATGTAGTATACATATGTGCCGACTCTAGGGAAACTTCCCAGAAGATTTCACCTCAGTGATGCTGGTCTCTTCTTAGTCATAGCTGACTCTTCAGCCCCAGCTGACCAGACACCACAGATTCTTCACACAAATCGCCCAAGAAAGTCTTTGCTTATTTCTGAAATTTCACAAGACAGCCCTTTCTCATCAGCATTGTTTTCAACACTCTTATCTTCTAAGCGCCTGTAGAACAACCCAGAGGGCTCTTAACACTCCATGGCTTTCCTCGCCCAAAATTCCAAAGTCCTTCCACAATCCTCCCCAAACAACATGGTCAGGTCTGTCAAGAAGTACCCCACCATCCTGGTACCAATTTCTGTCTTAGTCACTAGTCTATTGCTTTGAAGGCAACTATTATAAGAGAAAACATTTAACGGGGGAATTGCTCACAGTTACAGGAAGCATGGTGGTGAGCAAGCAGATACTGGATCAGTAGCTGAGAACTAGATATACATAGAGAGCTAAAGAGTAAAAATCTAAACAGATACTGAAGAATGCAATGATTACATACATACGTATGTCGGGTAGGTATTCATTATAACATTCTCTATGATTGTGACTTCAAGCCAACTCACAGAATCAAAAGGAATGCCTAGTTAGAGGGCCAAAGTCAAGAATACCAAGAAATGTAAAGTTTTTCCCACCTTCAATGTCTTTTATCTTTTTTCCCCATCTCCTAAGAAATAACTACTGTCTACCAGTTCCTTTTACATTCTTTTAAACATTCTCCACACAGATCAAGCATATCTATGTATTTTTTTATATTTCCTGTTTGAAGTGCCATTTTTTAAAAGGGGAAATGTGCTTATCTTTCTTGTGTAAACCACACATACAGCCTGTACCCTTTCGTCTACCCTCTTCTAGCTGTAGCTGCAGCAACTGATGCCTCCTAGAGAGAGAAGAATCTATTTAGAGGTTTTGGGTTTTTGTTTTGTTTTGGTCTGTTTAGGTTTTTTTTTTTTTTCTTGTCCAGTCAGGTGGCATTTAGCAGTTTGCTGTTGGTGTTGTGTTAGATGCAGCTGCCACAAGATAAAAGACTCATCCATATTCTTTGATCTTATGTTTTCAAGAAGGAAACAACAACAACAAAACCCCACGCATTAGCCATGGGGAGCACTGAGTATGCAGCTGCAAGTCATGAATGTGTTTTTTGGAAGCTCACAGCAGGAGGAGGGAGGGGAGTACAGGGGCTTCAGGAAAGTGAGTGACAAGCTAAGTGAGCAGAACTTGCTTCCTAAGATTTCAGGGAAAAGAACGGCCTTCTTTGGACAGCTAGCAGCAAGACCTACAGTGGCCAGGGAGTGTCTCACCAGGAGCCTCCAGAGCAGTTTGGTAGCCGCTTGAGCAGAGATGGGTTGAGGGATGAGCAAAATCCGGGCAGGGACTTGAGCCCTAATCTTTAGGAAAGCCAACATGACTATGGGAGGCCATAATCAAATGTGTTTTTTGAAAAGCTTCTGTTCATGTTTGACTTGTATCTCTATTGACCTTTATGATGCTTGGAACTAAACCCAGAGCTTTGTGCATCCAAGCCAAGCATGACCATTAGGCTGGATCTCTCTCCAGTCATCTCCTGCTTTACCACATCTGTCCCAGATTAAGCCAATACCTGAATAACCACTGTTTTACATGATCAAGAACACACGTTTCATTGTGCACTACAAGCACACCCCGGGCCAGGATTAACCGGAAACCTTTGTGAAGTTTTGGGGAACACAAGTTCTTGTAGAGAAAGGTACCTTCAAGGGATTCACTAATCATCAGGAGTTGCCTCATGCGTAGGTAATGGTCCCTGCTCTGTCTGGAGTAGCTGCAGCCCCCCTCAAGGTGTCTTTGGAGATCAGACTTCTGTCTCTTGTTCTGTTCTTCCATGTTCAGTGGGTCTGAGTCTGCTCGTAGCAGAGGTCCAACCACAGCAGGCATCAGAATCATGAGGAGACTCGTTCAAGCAAAGGCCTCACCCTAGTTTCTGATTCAGTGGCCGTGAAAACAGAGCTAACATTTGCATTTTAAACAAGTTCACCTGTCGGGGCTGGTTCTGGGGCCACAGTTCGGGTGCCTAGAGGCTTATCAAGTATGGTTCCCTTTTTACACTTTCTTTCCACCCTGGGGACCACCTGTCCCAGCAGCAACTGTTGAAAACCAGCTCCTTAAAACTGGCCTTGTGGGAACTGGAGAGATGGTTTAGCAGTTAAGAGTACTGGCTACTCTTCCAGAGGACCAGGTTCAATTCCCAGCACCCATATGACAGCTTACAACTGTCTGTAACTCCAGTTCTAGGGGATCTGGCACCTTCACAGTCATACATGCAGGTAAAACACCAGTGCACATAAAATAAAAATAAATAAAACTTAAAAAAACAATAACTGGTCTTGTGAATCTTACAAAGAAGGTAAAGGGGGGTTAGGCAGGAACTTGAAAGGTAAACTCAACCCAGGACAGGAAATTTGGGCAAACATGAAGAACATTGCTCTCTAGTGTTGGCTAGAGGTGTGGAGTGGAGCAAAGGTTTGGGGGGGGGGTATGGGGGTATGAAATGGACTCTCTGTATATTTATGTACACACACATTTGCAGGTGCATATAGGCACAAGGAATTGGTTCCCTCTGGCTACAAGAAACATAGACCCAGAGAAGGATGGATATAAACCATGTCAGAAGAGTAACAGCATTATCTGATGTTTATTGACCATCCCACAAATGCCAGGCTTTACATGTATTGCTTTATTTTAAAAATTTTCTAAGAGTCCAAAGCAGCAGCCACAACTATTTTCCTGTTCTAATGACCAAAGTAACCTGGAATCAGAACTGTTATGTTATGTAACTTTGCCAAAGTCACCATAAGAATAAGAGTGTGAGATCATTTGGTGATATCAGTAAGTATGCCAGATACTTGCCTAAGAAAAGAAATGAAAACAACAAATGTGTTTTACCCATGAGAAAAAAAAAATCTCTTGTATAACCCTGCCCCCATGCTGAGTAAGTAGTGAGGAAATCAAAGGAAATGTGTGCTCTTTGTTTGAATTTGAGATTGCTTTTCCCCTGAGAGGCTAGCTTGGGTCCAGCTTTCCCAGCCCATGACTTAGGGAGTGACTGGAATATGAAGGTGGTCTACAGAATTGTTCCTAATTTTCAGCTATCTGTATTTCAGCCTGAGGAAATAGTCTATTCTGACACCAATAAAGGCATGGTGGAAGATCTGAAGAGCAGGTACTGTGCCCTCACCCATCTCTTCTCCAGCTACCTTCTAGTCACCTAGCCCAGCCTCTCAAACTACTCGTGAGACTCAACAACAGAAGCAAGAAAAGGGAACTTACCATGGCTAGACCTATTTAACTACCATGTCTTGGTGTTAGCATTGATAAACAGTCCCTCTACAACGAAGGCATTCCTTGAAAGAATAGTCTAAGCTAACACTGGACATCACTGGCCATAGTTGAAATATCCTTAGCGTAGATGGTTGATAAGCCTATGGTAATCATAATGCAAGAAAAATATGAATGTTAATGGCCAGGACTATGGCTGTGGGAAAACATATCAGTTTGCTAGTGCAAACAACCAGCAACCCTGTCACTTCTGGGTGTTACCCACTTCCCCAAATGTATGCATTCATTGCCTATGGAGAGCGTCAATCAAGCTTCAAATGGTTCCACTTGCATCATTATCAGAAGGTGAAGCATTCTGATGCCAGACCACATTGAAACCCAGTGCACACTCCAGCCAACACACTGTAAGCGCGGGAGTTGCACTGTCAAGAAGAGACTCCCAGCACCTTCTCTGTAGTAACCTAAACACTCAACCCCACAAGGTCACTTCACTCCCAGGACCCCATGAGGCAACTTACACACCTCTTCCATTGTCCCACCATGGTGCCACCAGGCACTATACCAGGGCTGGTCCAAATCTCTGCCCCTGTGAAACTTTAATGTGAGTGGGTGGGTGGGTGTGACCACCAAATTTAGTTCCCTGCCCTTTTTCCTCCCAAGTCCACACCCTGAGTTGACTGAACTAATGACCTCACTTCTGCTAATACCCCAGACTAGATATCCGAATTTCTGTAAAGGCGATTTCCTGGAGACACTATGGCCTTTGTCAAAGGAGTCTTGACAGTTAAGAATCTCGGTCAGTAACTACATGACAGACACTGCCAAACAACAACTGCTTATACTTGGGTGTCTGGAAGAGATACTCTTTGTAGACCTAATTTCTGGCTAACAAGAGCCTGCCTTTCCCTACCTGATTGATCAATGTGAAACATAGTCAGCAGCCCTCACTGTAAATGCCTGGCTTCCTCCCAAATCGTCAGATGACAAAGTTCTTGTGACATTTAATAAATATGTGGCAATTTTGTCACAAATTATCTTTGCATTCTTATTACAGGATAGAAAGAGCACTTAAATGTAAAATGATGGAATGGAGACCTAAACACCCAACACGCTGGAATCGACAGTGCACTTCTGTTTTGCGACAAATCCTCCCTAAACTAGAGTTTTACACAGGAAGTTTTGCTTCGTTTGAAGACAGTGAGCTGGAAAGGCTACTACAGTTTTATTGGGTTTGTATATGATTTAATGTGTAAATGACATTTGGTTTTAACCTCTTGTTAACTGGAAAATAGTAGCAATCTAAAACTATCTCTGAAATGCCCGTTTTCTTGGTCACCGCAGACAGATGATTTAAAAGTTCAAAGAGTGAGAGTCTCCTGCCCTACCATCCAGGAGACTAGATGTCTCCCAGAACTCTCTGAGACAAAGAATAAAGAGATATGTTAGAAGCTGAGTACTTCAGCTGTCAGGGAGGAGTCTGCAGGGACCATTCATTTGGAAATAGGAAGTTGTTAATTTCTTTTGTTTTTAATAGAATTTGGAGTTAAAGAGATAAGTAACATATAGTTAGATATAAACCAAGGTGTAAAGCTTGGGGTTTCTATGTAAAAATATCTGACTTACAATGCACAGTAGACTGAGCCCTTCAGCCTGGATCCTGTGTGCTTATAAACCAAAAAGATGTGATGTAATGAACATGCCATGCATGGAATTTCTCAGGACCAACTGTACGTTTTATGACACAGTGGTGAATTTTGAACAGAGATGTCCACCCTGCAGCTGGGAAACTGAGAAATGATCTCTAGTCATACACTGGATTCTGGTGCCATTGCTTCTGGGCAAGAGGAGTCCATGAAACTTCAGTGTCTCCCAGCTTTATATCCAGCCTGGACCTTGACACCAATCTCACCTTCTACCTTCATCTGTGCATTGACATCTCCCTGGATAGTGGAAAGGCATCTCAAATTCATCAGGTCCATAAACAGAAAGGTGGACATTTGTTACCTTCCTTCCTTTTTGTGCTGTCTGGCCCCAGCATTCCTTCACTCACCCCACCTGCTCCCTATTAACCGGCCCACTGGGTTCTTTGAAACCCAGACTTCCAAGAGTGAAACTCCTCCCACTGCCCTCCAGGAAGCTGGCTGTCTCCCGGGAGAACTCCCTAAGAGAAAGAAGGAGAAATCTGTTAACAGTTGAGTTTCTCAGCTGCCAGGGAGGATCTGCATGTGCCATTCATTCAGGAATAAGAAGGAAGTCTGTTTGGTTTTTTTTTTTTTTAAGTAGAATTTGGAATTAAAGAGATAAATAAAATGTAGTTAAATATGAACCAAGGCTTAAAGCTTGGAGTTACTATGTAAAAATAGCAGACACTAATAATAATAAACAATAATTAGGTCAAGATTGAGCCCAGCAACCTGTAATCAGATCCTACTTTGACCATCCACTGGTTTCAACCTAGGTCAAGTTGATAACTTTTGCCCCATTGAATAACAGGGGTAAAAATAGTCTGTTTTGTGGTTGTGGTGAGGATTAAATGAGTTTATGCTTTAGCACTGCACTCAATGTGTAGTATTTAGTGAATGCTAAACATTGTTTCCATTCTGTGCCAGGACTTAGGCAAAACATTGGAATTTTGGCAATAAACAGTAAAGATACAATCAAGGGCATAGAAGTCATGTGCTAGAGCAGCAGATCAGAAATACTAATGAGCCAGGTGCCTTTACTCTCAGCACTTGGAAGGCAGAGGCAGGCAGATCTCTGAGTTTGAGGCCAGCCTGGTCTACAACACAAGTCCAGCACAGCCAAGGCTACACAGAAAAACCCTGTCTCGAAAGACCAAACAAACAAACAAACAAACAGAAATACTAATGATGAGCTTGTTAGGTGAGCTAGAGGAATGAGAGTGAACAGCTCAATCGCATGGGACAGCATGTGAGCAGGTTTAAGGATGAGACGTTTCCTGAAGGAAGCAACAGAAGGCTGAGTAAAAGTTCATGGTTGTCATCTGTGTACTGTTATGTAACATTCTTAGATCCATGTTCCTTGTTCCTTTAATTCTATCACACAGCAGTGACTACATATAAACATGATTGGTGTTGAGGGTTGTGGTTCGAGAATAGCCCACATTGACCACTGGGACACCAGACACAGAAAGATGAAAGTTTATTGAACACTGAACAAAGACTGACTGGTCAGGGACACAGAGTGGACTCAGCAACCAAACTGTGACACCTGTTTCTAAGGCAGGCTTTTCATAAGAAAAAGTGTAACCAAAAAAGTGTAGGAAGCAAGGGGAGGGCAGCATTACATCATTTTGATTAGCTAAACAAAACATTTTAAGCTGACTTACTAGAATATATGGTAGGGGAGCAGCTTGGGGAGTTTCCAGTCACCTACCATCCAGGAGAACGGAATATAGCACGGTATTGTGGTTTTGTTAAAGTACAGCATATCTCATTAATTCAAGCAGAACATTAAATAAGTATTGAATTGTAAGTAAAAGGCTGTTCAAGCTCTCAGGTAGGCAATGCCTAAGAACTTGAACTTAATTTCACCTTATGATCAAAATTAAAAACAAAATGGCCATGGTTATGCTAGGATATGCCAGGCAGTAAGGCCTAGATGTCTGGACACGTCTTAGTGTTGATGTGCCTCAACAGAGTAAACCCTCAAAATTCCCATTTAAATCCCTCCTATGTAGGACCCCAACATTTCCTTGTTGTCAGTTTGCTATCTAGAGGGTCCAAGACTGCTATGTCAACTGTACAGATCCTGGTAACAGACAGCCCTGGTTGTGCTACCCTGGTCTGTAGAGCAGGGGGTTGGGAGGATGACAGAGCTTATGTCACAGTCACCTGTGGCTTATTTAAACACTACACCTGAATGTCGTAGTCATTCACAAAAGCCAATTACTGTTATGACTGCCATGTTCCCTAAGGCCTCTGTGATCTTTCTGCATACGGCAACTCCAGTAATGTATCTTTTGGTAATGTATCTTTTTGTTGTTCTAACTTGATCCAGGTCACAGGTTTTCCCATCCAGATGCCCTACACAGATGTCCAGGCAGTCATTGATGCTGTGTACCAGACTGGAATTCACTCTTCTGAATTTCCCCAGACGGAATTTGCTTTAGCTGTGCATATTCATCCATACCCAAACAACATTTTGTCTGTGTGGGTCTATTTGGCTTCCTTAGCTCGACATCAGTGAAACAGAAAAAGGGACAAGGCAAAGAGTACTATGCTCCCCTAGACCCAAGCTTTCCTGACACCTTGAGATTTTGCTGCTTATTTTCAAGTTCATTGGTGCTGGGCATGATTTGGATTCCTGTGTAGAGCTGGGAACTATGGAGACCACATCAGCACCTCTTCCCTAGCCTTTGATGGATGATGAGTCTAGATGACCTCCGTACTGACACCTCTTACCCCTTCTGGGAGACCCCTCGGGTAGTCTGGCTGCGTTGTGTACCACAGTCCACATCAGGTCTCCTTCTGGAAAAGCAGCAATTCCAGTGTGCTCCCTGAGGTCGTGCCACTCCATCAGAGCCACCTGGGGAGTCTTATTAAGAAAGACAATTCCTAGATTCACCCAAGACTCCCTGAATCAGAAACTCTTGATAGGAGAGCAGCACTGTTCTCAGCGAGCTCCCGAGCAACTCTGATTCCCCTGTTGAGTGACAGCCCCCTTGCAGAGTATCATCAGTACTCCTGAGACACGGGGACATTCGATGCTAGTTCTGGTACAATTCCAGGTGGAAATTCCTCAGAGGGAACCCTGAGGTCATGTTCTAGTCTGAAAGCCAGCAGGCTCAAGATGTAAAAAAGCCTGTTTCAGATTGAGTTTAAAGGCCGGAAAAGACCTATGTCCCAGCTGAAAGAAATTAAGCAGGAAGAAATCCCTCCTACTCGGTTTCAGAAAGGCAGCCTTTTAATTCTACTCAGACCTCCATCTGACTAGATGAGGACTATTCATAATATACCATATTCAGAAGGCAATCAGGTTTACTCGGCTTACCAAGACACATATTCCCCAATCCAGCCCTTCAGATGTACATCCCCGATGTTTAATCAGTGGGTACCCTGTGGCCCGGTCAGGTAGATACCTAGTAACACTCTATGTCGATTGTGACCAATGTAAAAATGTACAGACAATTTTAATTGTGGAGCACTCCCTAGCAAATTACCTATTATAAATATCTGCAGATTTTGATTCCTATTTTTGAGAATAGCATAAAGACTATCCTTAATATTCTGCATCATAGTGGCTTATAAATATGGTCTAGGATCTTCCATATTAAGTTTATTACAGGTGTGATCTACCTTTCCTCAATCAGTCCAACTGCCAAGTGCCAAATATTGTAACGAAGGATGGCAGGTGTCATAGCATTAAGACCAGTGAACAGGCTTATCCAAATCCGAGTGGGAGAGATGGTGTTGTAGACAAAGATGCTTGGGTGTGAATGTAGTTGCAGTAACTTAAATACTTCACAGATGTAAACTTGTACCAAGGAAACCAATCAAGAACAGAGCCCGGGGCTTCTGGCTCCTGGAATTTTGTATGTAAAAGAATTTGATGGAGCCCAAGAAGAATCCTGAATGCTCCATTGCAGTATGTTCATGAAACTAGAACACAGGACAAAAACAAGGTGCACAGTATAATACGAAAAAGCTGCCATTTTTCATACAAAGTGAGCCAAGGGGTCACATTGATGTGCTGTTATAAAGACCTGTGTATTCCTGGGAAGGAGCATTTTCTGAGAAAAAGTGGAATCGGTGGAAAGAGGAATCTGCTAGTTATTATGCAGTTTTATACTGGTTGAATGTTTGTCTTCTGTATGCATTTACTTGAAAGTGTCTTCCTTTCAATGAAAAGCAATAGCCTTTATAACATTTCAATAAATTTTGTTTACTTGGTTTACAGTGCTGCTTTGATACTATGGCTTGAACCCAAGTGTGCTGTACTGCACTGTACTGCCTCCTCGGTCCCCTAGTTCTCAGCACACAGTGTTTGATAACCACATCATCACATACAGAAGCCTCGAGAACAATCTCCTCTGCGTGTTCCGACACTAGTACCTGTGCTGCCAGAGCATGGCGGCTTCCTATTGCCTGAAGTTCCCAGAGTTACAAAAGCCTGCCAGAGAATCTGCTCCCACCCTCATCTCTTGCCAAACCACTTTTGCCCTAAGCTGCAACCTGACTAGTTTCCATTCTCTGTTGTGTGGGTGCCTTGCCCTTTTCACTTTCAAACCTTTGCTAGTCACTTCCTAGGTTTGGAGTATCTTTACCCAAGACACAAATTACCCTCTGTTTTTCTTCCAGGTATGTTTGCTCCTGAGAGCCCTTTCCTGTTTGCTGTCCCCTCCTTCTGGCACACCCACCCACCAGAGAGACAGCCCCCCATCACTTACTTCCCCTCAGGCCTATGCATGGCTTCCCATATCATAAAATAATGTCCACCTTTCTAGCCTTTCACCTGGGCGTCTTCACACAGCACATGTCACAACACGGTATGAATTTATCTTTCATTTATTATGTCTCTCCCTATAGAATATGAATTATGAGAACACAGAGTTGAAGTAATTGTGTTGTGCCTAGCTCACTCCAAAGGAATACAATAATTAGACTGAAGTTTGCCTTTCAGTAATGTATACTCTAAGACCCCCCAGACACACACACACACACACAGGCATTAACAGGAACGAATACTGACATCTTATAATGAGCTATCTAAGCCTAGAAAATAACACATAATTCTGGAGAAGTATCTCCCGGTAAACAACGTCTTCAAAGTTGAGACTGTAGGACAACCTGCTTATTACAAGGTCACACAGACAATTACAGTCCAGTCTGTGACCCACATTTCTGAAAAGGTTCTTAAGAAAGGCCTGGACCCTAAATCATTTGGAAGCCAAATTATTGCCGTAAAGCTGCTTAGTAGTCATGAATTAGAAACTGCGGACATGGTATGGTACTATTTAAATACCATAAATGACACGGAAATTTTAGCCTGATATGCCCTCCCTCCTTTGCCAGTAGCCTCTTTCCGAATTGCACTGGGCTAGGCTGGGTTCTGCCAACTTTCACTTGTATGGAAAATTTCCCTTTTCTTGCCATCAGTTCCTGAATCCCTGCTTTCCCCAGGCATCACCGTGGTCAGCCACAGTTCTTCCAGGATGTATGCAAATGCCAGAGTGGTAAGCCCCCCACTCATCTGTGGTAGCCCTTTATCACTCTTCCTCTTTCAAAACAAAATATTCAAAGTAAGGGGTGAGGTCTCACGATTTATAGTTAAGTAGTGAAAGAAGTCGCTCAATACTCTGGGAAATTGAGGGACCACTGTCCCAGCTAACCATCTACTTCTTTTGTGGTGGTCCACCAAACACCTTCAAATACAATTGATGGGGTTTCTGCTACTCACTTTCCAGCTCCAGCATCACCTTAATTGACGCCGGAGCGTTTCCACGGTTTGGAGTGTCTTCATTGACCACCACAGGTGGCCAATTACATTCATTACGGATTTGACAAGCCGGGGTACTAAAGGTGTCAGTTCCATTCATAACTCTTGAGAATCGCTGAAGCAAAAGCAACAAGAAGAGCTGGATTCGACTGCTGAAAGAATATTCGGCTTAGAGGCGAGTCTGGTGCAGAATTTGACAAGCAAGGGACCGGTAACAGCTAAAGCTCAATTGGAAGGCCGGGGTTGGGAGTGTGTGTGGGGGGGATCCCGGAGAGCAGCCCCTCGGAAGTGGGAGACAGCGGGCCGGATCGCAGGGCCGAGGCGTCGCAGCACCCGGGGCCCAGCGCCGGCTCTCGGCGGGCGAGCGGCCCGCGGGCGCCGACCGACTCCCCGGGGCTGCAGAGCGAGACCGGCCGGGCCCGGGCGGGGGCCGTCGGGTCGGAGGCGCACCTGGCTCGGCCCGGCCGCCGATTGGCCGGCGCGGCGCGACCCCGCTGTATCACGAGACGGGATTGGCAGCGCCGGGCGGCCCGTGCCCCCGCGCTGGCTTTGTACGCCGAGCCGCCCGCCGGTCCTTTAACAATGGGCGGCGCGAGCGCCGGGGTGCTGGGCCCTAGCTGAGGCCGGGGGAGGGCTTGGCGGCCGACCGTCCGCGGCATGCACGCTGCCGGCGCCCCGCGCACGCCGCCCGGGCTGGGGCTGTGAGGGCCGCGGGTCCGGGTAAGACCCCGCGTGGGCCGGGCAGGCCTGGCCGGGAGGGCAGCGTGCGCGAGGGGAGGCGAGGCGCGGAGCACGGCCCGCCGGCCTTTTGTTCGCCGCACAGGGGCCGCGCCGCGCCGGGCGCTACCGCAGACCTCCCCTCCGCGGGCGGTGGAGCGTGCCCGGCCGTCCGCGCGGACCTGGCCTCGCTCTGCTCAGCCTCCGGCCCGGCGGCGTCCTGACGGTGTCAGGGCTGCCGCGGCAGAGTTCGAACCCGGGACTCGGAGACCCTCCCCGTCCCCCCACCCTCTTCCCCGAGCCGGGCCACCCCGCCGGGAGCTTCCCGTGCTTGCAGCCTCGCGCAGCTCAGCCGGCGGGCGGTTGCAGACTTAGCCATCTCCACAGGGCAGATCGGGCCTTGCCGGCGGCGTTGGAGGATGGCTTGGGGTCGGGTCAGGTGAAGATGAGCCGCCGCGCGGGGTGACCTGAGGTCACACCCCTGGAGAAGGGGACGCGGAGGGTCGTGCTGGGCTGGGGGATGTGGCTGGCGGTGACCGCGTCTGGGGCGTGTCTTCCAGACTGAAGTTGCGGCGTCTGGCCGGGCGCTCCGCCGGCTTCCATGGAGCTGGAGGGGCAATGGTGGCGAGGACAGCTGGCTGCGGATATTCACCAGGCGCTTCGGTACAAGGTAAGCCCGAAGCCCGACCTTCCCGTCCCGGTTCTTGTTCTTCTGGAAAGGCCGGTCAAGTTTTTTTTCTCTCTACCTTCCAGGCCAGAGAAGGCGAGTTCGCTTATTTGTCAAAGTTAATTAACTTCTGCCTTCCCTGGGCGGCATCAGAAGAACCTGTAAATGTGGAGAGGAGTGGGAGTTGGGAGAAGGAGAAAAGCGATGGTCCAGTGTTGCCGGAAGGACCGTGGATGTGGTGTGGTGTGTGTGTGTGTGTGTGTGTGTGTGTGTATTGAATCTTTGTGGAGAGGACATCCATCCTTGCCTCATACTTGCTGCTGCGTGCAGCTGCTGTAAGCCCCACTCGTACATAATTCAGTCCCCCCAGCCTTTCCTCTTAATTTTTTGTGTCTCGGTTTTCTCGTCTGTAAAAGGAGAAGTAAGAGCGGTGGAACGTTACTTATGATGCCTGTTACTGTACAGGGACTTAGAGCAGTGCCCAGCCCATAGTGAGAACTCCGTGCCAACCTGCTGTTACTCGGGCCTTCAGACTGAGGCTGTTCAAAGAGCCTCAAGGGGGAAGGAAGAAGTGGGTGCGCACTGAAAAAAGAATACACTCTTTTTTGACCAGAGCCTGTGTATGGTTGCTTAAATAACGATTTTACGCCGAGTGTCATAAGTCAGATTTATGGGACAGTCTTGCTTCTCTGACAGCCAGAGAAAAGATCCAGAAAGCTCTCTAACTTAGTTTCACGTTGGATCGAAAGACCCACATTAAGTGTGGAAAATGGGGAAAGAATCAAAACAGCTGACTCTTTAGTAAGATTGTGTAGCTTGAGGTTCAAGGATCCCAGGATGGTAATAGATTTGTGTCTCGTGTGTCTAACCAAATTAAGCAGATTGGGACATTGAATCCTGGCTCAAGTTGTTAAAATCACGCCTTTTCCTCCCAAAGCTTGAAATTTCTAAATGCTTTTTTTACTAATCCTGACATTTGGTTTCTTACTCTGAAGACACCTGAGACCCCTATGAGATTGCTCTACAGAAATGTTCAAACTATGGAATGATTCTTTGGAATGTTAGGGAGAAGAGATGTCCCAGTTCACTTTTGATTTTTGAGAGAGATATTTGGATTTTCTAAGTCTCAGTCTTTTTATCTCTCTAGCATGTAGCAAAACTAGTTGATATAAATGATACATTCTGTATGTGTGGACGTGAAAATTTAAAATTTTTTTCTCACGGTCATCCCCGAGTGATTTTTAGTTCTAATATTTTTTATATGTAGGTACTTTTAATCCTAAGTAATTGTCTGAATTGATTTTGCAGGTGATCTTAGAAGTAGAATTTTCTTTCTCTTTTTTTAAATTAGGGTTTGTTGCATGCTTCTGTGTAGTCTGTGAAGGAGCCAGGGAACGAGGCAGCCTTGCAGACAGGTGGATGTGAAGGATTAGGTCTGACGCCTGTGTCAGGCCACCTGTTGCAAACTACTCAGGGATTGTCTTTCTGTTATCTTTAAGCTCAGTCGAGACTGTGGGCCTATTTTCAGGCAATGATAGTCTTTTTACAAAGGATTTGCATTAATTAGTAGGACTTGAACTTTACAACTGGAGAGATCACTGGAGTCAAGGAAGTTAAGGAAACTTCTCTCATTAAAAATGCTACAGTGAGCAATTAATCAGTGCTTCAGTTATTTGTTTATGCAGAATGTTTGTACTTAGTTTATACAAGCTGTTGAAGCAGTAACTGAGTGTCATGGGCATGGTCCTTGCCCGCATAGACTCCAGCAATCTGTTTTATAAGTCAAAGGTATCTGAATGTCCCTCTTCCCTGGGGCAGCTGCTGTTCATTTTCTTCAAAAGATGGTCCATGTTTAGACCCACCGAATTTTAAAGAAATAGTTGATGTGACCAGCATTGTATCTAGTGGGAAAACCTGAAATACAGTGTATGCCAACTGTAAATATAGTTTCCCAGACTTATCAATCATCTGTCCCCTTAAGTGCTTGTCTTATCTTCCTGTCATTCTGCTCTGTATTCCAGTGTTTTAACTCTTTGGAAAGTATTCGAGGAGCTATAAAGACAAGTGGAAACAGTTATAGTTTTGTGAGAAACATTTAAAAAGATGCTGGTCCCAAGGAGTTATAGTTATACTTGGGAGTTTCCTATAGGCCTTTGTTTCCATCCTGGCTGGAGGGGTGAGAAGACCCTAGATGGTACATTTGGCTTCCCTGTGCTTTGATGCTCTGGATTCCTGAGAAACAAAGTAGAATAAAGGTAGCTGAGAAAAGTATAATTTTCCCCCCATGCCTGTGAAACTGTAGTACCTAAGCAAAGGAACAGGCTCTGACAGTCATCTGGTGAGCACTGTGCTTTCCCACTGAAAAAACCAAGGAATTGTGCTGTGCATATTATTTTAAATCTTCGGTTGAGGCTGGTGAGATAGCTTTACACACACACACACACACACACACACACACACACACACACACACTACTCAAGTTTAAAAAGGAAATTCTGACATATGTTGCATGGGAGAACCTTCAAGATAATATGCTAAGTCACACAAAAGGGCAATTATTATATTAATGAGCCCATTTACACGAAATATTTGGTCGAAGTCACAGAGGCACAAAGAAGAATAGTGACTACTGGGGCAGGTGACCGAGAACTGGGAAGTTATACAGTAAGTACTGAGTTTTAGTTTAGAAAGATGAAAACTTATTAACTTATAGCCCCAGAGATAAACAATTAAAACTGTCTCAAGTGATTTAAAAAATCAGGTCACTAAAATACACTGTTGATACCAAACAGCAAAGACCACCTACCTTGGTCAAGGGGATAGAGAGTTCTAGAAAAAGAGGCCTGAATACTGTCTTAAAAGACAAACTGGGAATCATACCTGGAAAATATTGATGGGCTTTATTTTTACCTATGTTAATCTTACCAACATTAGTAAAAACAGCCTGGAAGTCTGGGGCCATCAGTACAAGACTTTATCTTTACTCATTTTATCACTGTGTGAGCTCGCTCATGGTATTTGTGGGTAGGCATACATGCCATGTATACATACGGACATGGGAGGACAGCTCTGCAGAGCTGCTTCTCTCCTGCCAGCTTGAAGGGGATTCTAAGGGATAAAACTTGGATCACAAGTACTTTGCCTGTTAAGTGGGATGATGCCACCTGCAGTCGAAGTAGATCCTTCCTCAGTTAAACCTCTGGCAACTCCCATACAGTATGTGTAGAGGTGTGTCTCCCGGGTGGTTCAAAACCATGTTAGGTTGACAATGAAGATTAACCAGTATTGTCTTTGGTTGTTAGCTTCCACTTTTTGTTCATTGTGGGTAATGGTGTTATGGGCACAGGTGTTCAAATACCTATCTGTCTCCCTACTTTCAAATATTTAGGACATATAATTAAACGTGGAAATGGTGGTCATTTAAGTTTTTGAAATGTACTACACTGTCATCTACAGCAGTTATATCACTTTACATTACCATTATTAGTAACGGAGAAGGACTTAGTTTCTCCATAGCCTTGTCAATGCTTGTTCTTTTTCCTTTGCTTATAGGGCTTTTGGATAGGAGTTATTTTGATAACAGCAATCTAAATGGTATAAAGTGATAGCTTGTGATTTTGGTATGCATTTTCTTAATTAATAATGTTGAGCATGTGTTTATTATGTGCTTGTTGGCTTATGGTTTTTCTCTGTATGTCTTTATGTTACATTGAATTTATGTGTGTGTGGTATGGATACATGAGTAATACTCTGGGTGTCTTCCTCTATCATTCTTCCATCGTATTGCCTTAAGAAAATATCTCTCAGGCTGGAGAGATGGCTCAGTGATTAAGAACAATGTCTGCTCTTCCAGAGGTCCTGAGTTCAAGTCCCAGCAACCACTTTGTGGTTCATAACTGGGATCTGATGCCTTTTTCTGGCATGGGGGTGTATATGCAGATAGAGCACGCATACATAAAATAACTTAAAAAAAATCTCTCATTGAACTGTAGCTCTTTTTGGCTAGGTTGGCTAGCCACAGGCCCTGGGAGTCTGCCTGTCTCTGCCTTCCCCAGTGCAGGAGCTGAAGGCATTTGCAGCCATTCCCAGCTTTTTACATAGGGTCTGGGGATTCGAGTTTGGATCCTCATAATTTCCTAGACCGCTCTGCTGTCCTCTCCTCCTGCTTTTAGGGAAAATGTCTGTCTATGTTGTTTTTCCACTTGTATTGCTCTGGGGTTATAGGAGTTCTTTATGTAATTCGGGAAGGTTTGGAATGTAGCTGAGTAACAGGGTGTCCCGCCTGTGCAGTGCCATGGGTTCAATTCCTAGCATTCTAGAACAAGGAGAAAGTTTTAAAAGCACTTGGGCTACTGACCTCTTACCAGATACATGATTGCAAAGGTTTTCTCCCATCCTGTAGGCTGCCTTTTTCACTGATGGTATCCTTCAAGACACAGTTTATTTATGGAGTTCAGTGTACTTCCTTCCCTTTTGTTTTGTTTCTGTGCGCTTTTGGTATCCATGGTTCTTTATTTTGTTGTGATTACCTGTCAGATTTAGACTTAGTGTTACACTGATCTTACAAAATGAATTTGAAAACTTTTCATCCTGCTACACATTTGGACAACCTCCCCTCCCCTCACACCACGTGTGTGTGTGTGTGTGTGTGTGTGTGTGTGTGTGTGTGTGTGTGTTTAGATGTTGCTGAGAACTGAACCCAGGGCTTAGCACATGATAAAAATATGCTCTACCACTAATCTATATTTCCAGCCATACACTCTCCTAATAATACAGAATTTTAAAACAAATTGCTTAATATTGTCCTGATTAGAAAAGTGTTAGGTATATTAAAGGATGGTGACAAGGTAATGATCCTAACTGATGGAAAGGGAGTAAGATAGAAGATACTGGTGGAGAAATCCTGGTCTACAACTGTGCAGGTATATTGTCCGCACAGCTCCAGGAGCGAACTCACTGGTCTGCGCCCTTGCAACCAAAGCTTTGACCTCCTAGGAGGAGAGTGTATTTGTACTGTGGTTAGCTTCTTGTTTTGCTCTTCTTAAAACCATACACTTTCTTCCCACGCAGCTTTTATTTCTGCACTTTTTTCAAGCAAAGTGTGTGTCTTTGAGCTTTTACAACATGGTATGTTAGGAAGACAATGTTAAAGTTCGTCATTATGAGGCTATTTCTATAGATAAAATATTCTTCCTCTTGATTTAGGAGCTGAAGCTGCCTTCTTACAAGGGCCAGTCCCCTCAGCTGAGTCTTAGGCGGTATTTTGCTGATTTGATTGCCATTGTGAGCAATCGCTTCACACTCTGCCCTTCCGCCCGACATCTTGCTGTCTATTTGCTGGACCTGTTCATGGATCGATATGACATCTCCATTCAGCAGCTGCATCTAGTTGCACTTTCCTGTCTGCTTCTAGCAAGTGAGTATGAATCTGATTTACACGACTCAAAATCTACTTTGTTTGTATGATAAAGATGTGGAGAACTCAGTGAATTATCAAGTCCCAGTCATTTCCATTTATTGCTTTTAGGTTGTTAGCTAGATACTAAAAACTAGTTCTGCCATTAAAACAAACAAACAAACAAACAGATGTCCAAACCCTATATCATAAAGATTGATACAATTACAAATTCTGGACCCCAAAGACAATACTGGTTAATCTTCATTGTCAACCTAACATGGTTTTGAATCACCTGGGAGACACACCTCTACACATACTGTATGGGAGTTGCCAGAGGTTTAACTGAGGAAGGATCTATTTCGACTGCAGGTGGCATCATCCCATGGGCTGGGCCAGGACTAAATAAAGAGGAAGAAGAAAAGGCCAGCTGACTCCTTATCTACACTTCCCCAGTTGTCAGTATAGATTGAGCCCTTCCTGCCACTGTGTCATCCCCACAGGGCAGACTGCCTTCCTCTGGACTGTGAGCCCAAGTAAATCCTTCTCCTCTAGCTTACTTCTGCTCAGACACTTGGGTATAGCAACAGAGTAGTAATTAACATACTGTGTCAGAGTCTCAATAATAGGGACTGGGTATTTTTATTTTTTAACTTTAAAAATCCCAAGGTAGCCAAGTGCATGGCTCACGCCTATAATCCCAGAACTCAGGGAAGCAGAGGCAGGCAGATATCTGTGAGTCCAGGACAGCCAAGGCTACACAGAGAAACCCTGTCTCAAAAAAATAAAAAACCAAAACAAACAAAAAAAAAAAAAAAAACCAAAAACCCAAAGGTAATTTTGATTGAGAACCGTTTTTCTTGATCAGTGATTAATAACCAGAAGCAACTTTGGGAATGCTACTAGTATCTGATGCATAAATGCTTTGGATATTGCTAAAGGTCCTGTCATTCAAAGGACAGATCCCTGGAACAAAGATTCTCTGCCTCAAAACATCAGTGTAGCTGAAGTTAAGAAACTTTGTCTTAAAGGCGCCACACACTTATTGTCTTGGCTATGGGAATAGGCTTAATGAACTCAGTCAGGCTCACCCCAACTGATACAAACATGGCTTCAGTATATATCCAATAGAATCTTACTTATCACCCATGCAGAATATGCTGCTAGACCTCTCAGTGCCAAACCTCAATTTGTTGTTTGATAGTGTCTACACTGAAGAGAATGGGCAAGTAAAATAATTAAAACTGAATTTTCTATATTCAGCAATGGAAAAAGATCACATTTGATATGAAGTTGAATTGAATGTATTGTTTTTATATTATCCAAGTCATTAAGCTATGTAGTTGTTATCATCAACAACTATGTACTACTTCAAAGTACTTTGTAGTTGTTATCATCAACCTTGACCTCTGACCTCACTGGAAGGTTGGCATCCAGTATGGCTGCTGTGATGAGAACATGCCCAGTAGGCTAAGAAGCTTTTAAACACTAATAAACCTAAAACCCAGTGCATTATTAGGTGGTATCATTTCCAGATCTGAGCCTCTTAAATTTTATTTTCTTACTCCAAGACTTCTACTTGAACGACTTTGTGTACTATTTCAGTTCCTCTTTGAAACTGGATGAATGTAAATAAAACACAACTATAGTGATGGTTTCCCATTGCTTGTGGACTAGGGTGGGAACTGTTTAATGTAGCATTTAGAACCCTTCTTACAAATCCAGCATCCAGTCTAGTCTCATCATGTGCCACTTGAGCAAAATTCTTAGCAGAATACTATATACTTCCTGATTATCTTTATTTCCCCATTAAAGTCTGTTTTCCTCTAAGATCTAGACACACAGCTCTCCTCCTGCCCCCCAAGCCAGAGAAATAATACTTAACACATTTGTAATTAACTTTAATAGAAGTTTCACACTCATAGGAAATTGTGTATACAGTTCTACATGTGTTTCATCACTGGCTATGAAGCCCTTTAGAGTTTAATTTTCTACATTAGATTGGAAAAACCCATACTTGACAGGTCAGATTATAAAAATCCACAAGTAAGATGTTGTTTTTACCCGTAGAATATAGGTTATGGAATTAGCTCATAGCAGAGACATACCCTGGCAATCAGACATAAAAGCAGTGGTACCTATGAAATGTAATTTTTATGGCTGCTATGACCCAACCCAAACATTACCAAATCCCACCTTGTTCTCTGTGGTTCTTAATGTATCCTGGACCAAATAGGAAGCTAAGCTGAATTGAATATGAAATAATGAATGACATTAATTGACTTTCCTAAAATAATTTACATTGTAACTAAAGTTTGCTTACTAGGAACTTACCAAGCTAGCTAGGGTTATTTCTAGTATATGACATTACTAAAGTCCACTGTGAGAGCTAGTTGGTTCTTAAGAATTTTAAGCCAGATATGGTAGACTCTGTCTGTAGGTAGAAAAGTTTTTTATCACCATATAGTGCTTGCCATTGTGATGCTAAGTCCCTACACTTTTCTATTTCCACAACAGGGGAAAGGGACTTGATTTTGTAGTGTCTTAGGATGGTTGAAGCATACTGCAACGTATGGTGGCTGTCCTTTTATTCTATGGAATGTTGTTTGTTGTACTTGATGTGGCAATGTGTAATTCTTAAAGCTTGTTTTCTAGTAATGGGGTAAAGTTTGTATTTGCTATAGTTCAGATTTGAATTGTATATCACTGTCTTAGTTACTTCTCCACTCCCACAACAAGCCACCATGACCAAGGTGACTTAGAAAAACATTTAATGGAGCTTGCCATTCCAGAGGGTCTTAGACTCCATGACTATCATGGCAGGGAGCATGGCAGCAGGCAGACAGGCATGATACTGGAGCAGTAGCTGAGAACTTGAGTGTTGAGACCGCAACCACAAGGCAGAAAGAGAGAGAACCAGCTGGGATAGCACGGTTTCTGAAACTTCAAAGCCTACCCCAGTGACAAACCTCCTTAACAAGGCCAAAGTTCCACCAACTGGAGACCAAGCATTCAAACATATAAATGTACCCTAATCACCCTCTGTTGGAAGAACCAGATACCACCTCCTTTTGTTCTGCTGTCACTTTTGATCTCCATTTTCCTAAGAGAGAATTTGCTTTTATTTTTTCCTTCTCCACTGTAGAATGGAGTATGTTCAGGTTACCCATTAGGGCTTCAGCCCTCCAGAATAAGTGGTATGTGAGAGCTGGAGAAGTTGTCCTCTACTAGGTCAGAAGTTGAAGAGGTTAGAATTTTAGCTAGCAGCAATCTCTCCTCCCCTCAGTCTCTAATACTATGTCAAAAAAGCTTAGTATGCTTATGAACCAGCAGTCTACCTTTAGTGTCTGATGCCTCTTATAAATTTGTGGGATTATTCTAGTATTTCTTGTATCCTTCCCTACCCAGGATTTCTTTTTATAGTCCTGGCTGTGCTAGAACTTGCTCTGTAGACCAGGGTGACCTCAGTCTCAGAGATCCAGCCGCCTCTGTCTTGAATGTGCTGGAATTAAAGGTGTGTGCCACCACCCCAGCATTTCTTATATTCTGACACCCTGTTTCCTTTCCTTTGGATGCCAGTGGCAGCTCTCCATTAGTAAGTTTGAATGCTGCATTCTGACGGCTCCCTCTCTGCTCCCTGAGTTGAAATAGGGATCCAGTATTAGGGAACTAAAGAATAGTTTATAGCTATTAGATCAAGAGCCAGTTGGAGTCTACTTTTTTTTTTTTTTTTATAATAGATTGGATGTTGTATGTAATTTGGCCAAAGACAGATCACAGTTTGTATGTTCTTGGAACTAATGCTTTCCTACCTGCCTGGGGAGCTAAAGTACTGGAAGTGGGAAGAAAGGGCCTGCACATGATCTGATCTGAAAGCAGTTTGGAGTATTTAGGAGTCTGATTGTGCTGATAGGTTTTGTAGGTTTGAAACCTACAAATTTCAGTAACCAACAGTACAAATTTCAGTAACCCTGGATCTCAGGTTAATTCTCTATATGGAAATGGAGACACTTGGTTTATAAAGTTGTTGTGAGGAGTAGGCGGGGCCACAGGAAAACTCCTTATGAAAAGTGTAGCATTGTACTGACCAACCCCCTGGCTTTTTACTCATGAAGAGGCTGCCTTTTTCTAAAGTAGATCTTTTTTGTCCAAGAAAATAACTTCTTATATATTTCAGCTGTTTTCCTCTCTCGCTTTGGCTTGTTTGAGCAACATTGATCTTATAGGCAGTTTGGAAGCAGCCTTGGAAATGAGGCTTCATATGCTCATGATCTTGGACTCCAAGTGAAGATTTTTAGTCATAGGCTATTAATATTAATAATTTGTAGTAAGTGTTTGTTTCTCTTGGCTCACCAATACTACCTTAAGTTTTTTTTACTTTATTTTTTGTTAGGTGAAAAATTAAGTTACACAGTCGGTTTGATTCACATCTTAATTTTTAATGAATTTGCCTCCTCCCCTGTGAGTTGCCTTTTCCTGTTTTTTTCCCCATTTCTCTATTAAATTGATGGTCTTAGTAATTTGTGAGGATTCTTTGTGTATAGTACAGATAACTTTCCTATTTGGTAATGAAAGAATAGAATGTTGGCTGAGATCCAGATGGTGTAGCTCCCTACTCACTGTATCGATCTTCTCTGCCACAAAGCTACCATTTGCTGCTATCTTTGAAAACAAGTGGTTTCCATGATTGAGCTGTACATTTCCTGTAAAGGATAGAAAGCCTGGTATTTTGTTTCTGGCCTCTCATTCTTTATTTTCTTGGAAGCAGATACGAATTTCCTGTATCCTCATTTCCTGTTTGGCTCTTTTATCAATATAATCATATGGCTTCTGGTATTTCCTTTCAAGCGAAAAAAAAAAAAAAAAAAAAAAACCCTGACCTGCGATCTGTGTATATGAACAAGTGGATTTAAACTACACATAGCAGTTAACACAATAAAGAACAATGCAAATGCATGTCATCCATTAATGTTTTTATACCTTTTAAAATTCTTGTCTGTGGAATTAAATATATATCACTATACATAATGAAAAGGTTTAAAAACTTATGACTGAATTAGAATCCCAAATGTGGTTGTTTATACAGCATATTATTGATTGATTGATTGATTTTAGACAAGATCTTAACGTATAGCTGGCTGGCCTGAAATGTCCTAGGTAGACCAGACTGGCTTTAAACTCAAAGAGATCCACCTGCTTTTTGCCTCCCAAGTGCAAAGATTAAATGCTTGTGCCTGGCATGCAATTTAATTTATTTTTAAATGATTTATTTTTTATTTTATGTGCCTTGGTGTTTTGCCTGCATGTATGTCTGTATGAGGGTGTCAGATTCCCTGGAACTATAGTTACAGACAGTTGTAAGCTGCCATGTGGGTGCTGGGAATTGTACCTGAGTTCTCTGGAAAACCAGTGCTCTTAATGGCTGAGCCATCTCTCCAGCTCTATGCAACTTATTTTTAGATTTGAAAATCAGCATATAAACTCCTTGACACTTATTTAATAGCTAATTATTTATAAACATAGATGCAGAAGTCTATCATTCTGATAGTAGTGCCTGTGAAATCTGGCATGGTGTTTTGGTTTAGAAGTACAGATTTGGGAATATAAAAGTCTTTTTGGCTTCCAGTTTTGGTTTCACTCAACTTATTTGACCTTGAGTGAACTGGCTGACTTATGTAACAGCTTGGTTTCTTGACCTGTGAAATTGACCATAAACAGTTTTATTTTTTGATGATGAAAGTTTCAAAGAGAGAATTTGAAACACCCTTGATCCTTGAATTATGGTGAATTATGGTATATTAATCTCTTCAAAGGAAGTTAAAGCACTATATAAATAAACGCATTAATTTTTATAACATTCCTTTGAAGTATACAGCCAGTACTGCTGCTACACAAATGGCAATGTGCTTGAAAGCCTTAATGATTCATCCGGAGAGACTGAACAAATGCCAGCATAATTTTTCTTCTGCAGAACTTTACATCCTTACTCTAATAGCAATGACTTCCTTTCCTGTTCAGTGGTGATGCTGATCACTGTCATGAAGACCAGTGTGCTGTTGTGAAGTGAAATGCCACTTTTATATGGCTGAAACTGGGAAAGACTATCTAGATTCTTAAAGTGTGAATCATGTAAGGTGTGCTCCTCTACAGTAATATTTAAAGAATGGTTTTGAGCTGGAGATGGGGTTTTATCTGTAATTCCAGGTACTCAGGAGACTGAGCCAGGAGGATGTCAAGTCTAAGGCCAGCCTGGGCAACTTGAATAGTGTTTTGAAATTAAAATTGAAAAGGGCCAGCAGTGTAACTCAGTTGTGTAGCAGTTGGCTCACATGTATAAAGCTCATTCAAGACCTGGTTGTGGTTCAGATTTAAAGAAGTTCACAGTCTCTCTAGAGCAGGAGTAGCCACCATCTTCTGCTTCTTTGGCTTTAAGTTTTTCTCAAGATAGGAGCTTAGAGTGTCCTGGCATCTGGAACAAAACTGTCTACCTGAGTTCTGTTCCCTAAGCAAATCACTAGTAGGCAGCAGCACTTCGTCCAGCACCGAGATGAGCCAGTGGGGCCCCCACTGGCTACCCACTGCCAGTACACAGGGCAGCTGAGTGGCCCTGGACTCTCCCATTTGGGTAGCAGCTTTAACCAGTGTTAAAGTCCAACCCTTTAAGAAGAGAACCTGCACCAGGAAATGTTAGTTTTCCTGCTTTGGCAGTTTTTCTTTCCCCTGTAAGATATTTATAAATGAGTAGAATAAAAGTGTAATGTTTCCAAGGAAAGTAATGCTATTGAAATCATTACCAAGATATTAAAACATACTTATATATAGCAACATGTACTTTTGAAAATAACTTCCTAGCGATAGTTTTGAACAAGAATTTATGTAAAACTCCTTGAGAAATCTGTAATTGTAACTTTTAAACTTCAGTGTAAAATAGCATACAGTAGTGAGAGATAGAGTGCTTTAGTCCTAATCTCTGTTCTTCTGTAGACTGCTGTGTCCCAGAAACAGGCATAGAAGTAACCAAACTTATACTTTGTGTGTCGCAATGTTTATTTGGAAATGCAAATGTATTTTGGTTCCTAAGCTGTAGGAAGATTTTTCTCGGGTGGAGAGGAAATCTTATTCTCAGCTGTGAGTGGTTGGAGCATCAGATGAGTGTTTTCTAAGATGTTAATGAACTCCTACAGCATCACCTTTACTCCTGCTCTCTCCCTTCCCTACCACCCCCTTGCTTTAAAATGTCATTATTAGAGGGAAGGAAGCATGCACTTGGGTGTGCTTGCACTTGGGTGTGCATGCCTTGTTCAGATCAGAGGACAACCTTGTGAGGTTTAATCTCTGCTTCTACCATTGTGGGTTCTGGGGATTTCACTCAGGTTTCCAGGCTTGGCTGGTGAGCCACTGCAGTGGCCCAGCCTCTGAGCTTTTCGAGGCAGGTTCTCACTGTGTATGTAGCCTCACACTTCCTGCCCTGTGTAGGCCTCCCAAATGGTTCTAGGCACAGCTGTCATGTGCATTTACCACTATACCTAGTCCCCTTTCCTTTTTTGAAAAATAAACTTAAAGAAGAGTAGAGATAGAGGAAGGTTGTTCTTTGTGTTTGTTCATGAAATAGCAGTTCCTATATAGTGGCACTTACTTAGTTTTTCTTCCAAATTTCCTTTCTCTCTGCTGTTGAGGTTATGTTGAAAATTTGCCAAGACTAAGTACTTGATGCTGACTAGTTTTCAGAAAAACCTAAGAACTACTAGGGGATGTAGCTCAGTGGCAGAGCACTAAACCAGATAAAGTTATGTTAAATTCTTGTTGCTTTAGATAATTTTCTCTAGCCAACTACCTTCTGACCTCTAAAAGGACAGTTTTCTGGAAAGAAACAAAAAGCAAACTCAACTGGGTAGTTACTGCCTCATTAGCGTATATGACTGTTTCCTTTATGCCATAAGACACTGTTCAGATAGATGCACATTTTTTTCAGAGGATGATTAAAGGTCAAGGGTGGGGAAGAACTAGAAAAGACCACATGCAAACATGAACAGAGGAGCACTGTGGCGCAGGTGCCTCTATATGAGACAGGGGAGACAGTGTCCTTAAATCTGTATTGTGCTAGCAAGACAGCAGGTCCCATTTGGCTGCAAGACCTCCGAGCATCACTCTCCTGACATTTCCCAACCTTTCTACAAGGTAAATTTGAAGAAAAAGAAGACAGTGTGCCTAAGCTGGAGCAGCTCAATAGCCTGGGCTGCATGACCAACATGAATCTAGTGCTAACGAAGCAGAACCTGCTGCACATGGAGCTGTTGCTGCTGGAGACCTTTCAGTGGAACCTCTGCCTTCCCACGGCCGCGCACTTCATTGAGTATTACCTCTCGGAAGCAGTCCATGAGACAGATCTTCATGACGGCTGGCCAATGGTTTGCTTGGAAAAGACTAAACTCTACATGGCCAAATATGCAGATTACTTTCTGGAAGTGTCTCTGCAAGGTGAGCTGCTACGAATACTGTCATGTGACTGTGCAGTGGTGACTTGTGTATTCTGTTGCTTAAGTTCATTTTTGATGTCTCCACAGATTATGCCTTTCTAAATTATGCACCTTCTTTAGTAGCTGCTGCATGTGTGGCTTCCTCGAGGATTATCCTTCGTCTTTCTCCAACATGGCCCACGAGACTGCATCGTCTTACCGCTTACTCCTGGGATTTCTTAGTACAGTGTATTGAACGGCTATTGGTGTAAGCCTTTTTGCTCTTGTATTTATAATTTCTAGTTAACATTTTCCTTTGTGTATAACGTACCCTAAGAATTGCTTCTCAAAGGCTGAGGCTTTTGTCAGTTGCTTCTGTCAGTTGCTTACTGCTGTGAACAGATAGTGCTCTGCAGCAAAGGAGCATTCTTTGCCTGTGAATCAGGTAAAAGTTTCCATTACTGGTTCAAGCCTAAGTACTTGACAAGAAAAGGGGCTGTTCTTGTCTACATTGCTGAGATCAGTCCAACCAGATCTTACCTGTTCCCATCTCTATGCCACGGAATTTAAGGGTTTCCAGGATGTGACCTCAAATTCCAACTTAGAAGCAGTCTTCAAAGCTGTTTCATGTTCACACCAAGATTAAATACTTGAGAAAGATACAAAGGAAGTTGTCACTATTGTTGAGTGACGGTACAGTGATTGCTGCTTAGGAACAGTACTGGGAGTTTATAGAGCAAGCAGTGGCAGAGTTGGGAAGTGGGACTTTGCTGCATTCTTGCCAGATAATGTTATTGTTTTCTTTCTTTTCTCTCAGTGCTCATGATAATGATGTGAAAGAAGCAAACAAACAGAGGGGACAGTCAGCTCCTCAGTCAGCGCAGCTGGGTGTGTTCCAGGCAGCACAGCCCTCACGGCCTGTTCACTTCCAGCAGCCTCAGTATCTTCATCAGACCTCCACGCAGTATCGACATCCTGTGTCAGAACAGCCAAGCCGTCAGCAGATCGTGTCTACCACACACACCTCATCGTATACGCTACAGACTTGTCCTGCTGGCTTCCAAACTAGTGTTCAGGGCCTTGGGCACATGCAGACTGGTGTTGGGATGTCCCTGGCAATACCAGTAGAAGTTAAACCCTGTCTCAGTGTTTCTTATAACCGGAGTTACCAGATAAATGAACATTTTCCATGTATTACCCCATGCTTTGAGAGGTGATGACATACATATGCAGGTCATAAGTGACTCAGACTATTCTGAGACGGATAGCTCTGGGGCAAGTCCTCTTCAGAAGCAAAGGAATACAACTAGTATCACAACACAACAGGCACCAGCACCAGAAGACTGAATATCCCTTTCAGTACCACGGATACCTAGGAGGACTCAGCAGATTTTGACTTGTGTCAAATCCCTATGTGAAAGAAATGTCCCAGCTCTTGACTGATGGTCCAAATATTTCAAAATGCTCAATCCAGCAGAAAAATTGCCATTCTAAGATTTGACCTGTGGTGGACTCTGGGCCTTATGCTGGCATATATGTCAAAGACTTAGTATTTATCTGTGGACTTGCCAAACCATCTTTTATGAAGGAAAGTTACAGTATTAATTTTTGAAAAATTGTTTTAATTCTTGCAGCTCAGAGGTTTTTTTTGTTTGGTTGGTTGGTTTTCTTGACCTGCTGGTGGGTTTCTAAATTCAAACTCACCAGTTGCTAAGTGTACTAATCTGTGCAGTTAAAAAAAAAAAAAATCCAGATGAGTTTATATGACTTCCTATCATAAATATAGAAATCTGGATTTGTATACTAAAATGAGGGGCGAAGCAGATACATATCTTGAAATCATGATCGTAATTTTTGTTTTGCTCTGCTCGTATTTTCCCCTAAGTGGTCAGTCCCTACTGTTCAGGATTAAGCACATTTTAACTCAGGGAACTTGTAGTACTTGGAAACACTTAGCTGTAACCAACATGCCTTGGACATGAACGACCTTTGTAACATAGGCTACAACGCTCCTGCTGGGATGAGTCTAAGGTAGCGCAGGAAGAATGAATGGGTCCTGTGATGCCTGTGCGTGGACGGGTTGTGCATCAGCCAGTGCCATCAGGGTTTATGCTCAGAATTACTGCTCTTCAGAACAGCTTTCAGGAGAAGGCATTCTGTAAGATATTAGTGCTAGAGTAGAGTCGGTAGGATTGTTCTGGAGCTGAGAGTGGCCAGGGTGGTACTCAGGTTGGGCCAACAGCACTTTGTTATGGGCAGGGTGGTTCTATAAGCAACCTTGGAATCCAGCAAGTCAAGCTAAGCAAGCAGGGGTACCGACTCCAAAATTTCAGTAGCCATCTTCATTAGATTGGCTGTGCAACAGCCCTGGGACAATTCATTTTATTGGTAGTGAGTGAAAACAGCAATAATAGTCATAGCAAGGACAACCTGGCCATAAAATACTGGCAGGAGGTAGGGGATAAACTTTAAAAAAATAACTGATAAACTCTACACATTGTACTCTTATCATGGAAGAGGTGGAGGGAAACCGTAGCTTAAAGTTAGTAAGGTGTGTCTGTTTTTATGAGCTAGCACTTGGAGAGAAGGGAAACTGGCTGCTGTGAGAGCACAGTGTGCATTGACGAGGTCACCATGAAGACGTGGGTGTGCAGCAGGAGTCTGGGGAATCAGCCAGTGGCCTTTGTTTCGAAGGGAAGGGCTCCACAGCATGATGGAGGCAGCCTCGGTGGGTGGGTGCCAGCGGGGATTCTTTAGAGAAATGTTCTTTCCTTAAAAGGAAGCTAACTTTTATATTTAGGATACATAAGGCATGGTGTGGACTTACTAGTCTGGTGATGAAAACCACTCAGGTAGGAACACTCATGGCAGTTTTCAAGCACGGGGACTGTTCTATGAACGTATCACTTTTCCTCTTTAAAAAGGCTGCTAATTGGATTTTATAATTCTTACCTTAAGAAAACTTGAATTATTAGGAGGAAGTAGGTTCAAAAGATGATAATGTGTTTTCACATTCACAGATAGAGCCCAGAAACATGGAGTCCAGTTTTCAGTATTGTAACTACCTCAGTAATGCTATGAATGTAAGAGATTGGGATAGAAATCCTAACTTGAAACAACAGCCAGTGCCTGTGGTAACTTAATGTCTTGTCAAATGCTTTTATTGATTGGTTATATGTCATTCTTGTTGTCCAAGAATATTTGTCTTTTTTAAAAGCTTATTAACACTTTTTCCAGTTTATATTTAAAAAGCTAAAGAACACTGGATTAATCCTTTTGTGGGGTAGAGTCAAGTAATTAATGACTATTGCTGCATACCTGGATGGGGAGGCTGGAGAATCATGACTATTTTTAAAAACAATAGGATTCAATATAAATGCAACTCAACAACAGTTAGCTTGGGGGGGAGGGGCTGTGCGGGTTTTGTTTTAATTTATTAATTAGTTTTAAAAGTTTTTTCTGTTTTGAGATTACTGGACCATCATTAAGTGTGTACTGTGAAAAGATTAATCATGTGTAAAGGACTTAACCAGAGTCCATTAAATAAACACTATTCAAGTACAAAATACAAACCAAAATATCTGTGCTATGACTAACTACAAACTGAGTATGGTGCTCAGTCTACACAGCAGGACCACATGAGTGCTATGCACTTGATTTTAAAATAAAAGTAGTTTTCACTAAAATGTTCTTGCCTGCTTTTGTTTTAAATACATGCCTGTAGGTTATACCCTCAAGTCATGTCATGCATGTCAAACTTAAAGGCACAGTGTATTTAACGAGGCATCAGATAGAGAATATTGGCGCAGTAGCAGGAAACATTTGTCCCTTTATGTTTTACATCCTGAGCATTGAAGCCCATCAGAGTACAGCACACACCTCTGTTGCCTTTTGTGCTTAAAAGGAGTTGTATGTTAGTAACTGTAAATTCTTTTTTTCATTGAAAATAGTTTTTTATACAGTATATTCTGATATTTTTCCTCCCTCATCTCCCAGATCCTTCTCACCCATCGAACTCCATGCCTCTTTATCTCAATTTTTAGAAAACAAACAGGAAAAATAAAAACAAACAAGAAAACCCAATAGAATAAAACAGAAAAAGTGAATATATATACAGAGACCCATACACACAGAAAACGCACTAACGCGCTAAAACACAAAATCAGAAACCAAAATATATAGGCAAAAGACCAGTAAGGGACAGGTGGCGGGGGAAGGGGGGATGCCCAGACAAAACATGAAACAAAACATAAAAGCCTCCCAAAGTGCCATGGAGTTCATTTAGATGTCTACTGCTGTGCCTGGGGCCTGCCCACGGTGTGGTATGTATACTCAGACTCCATTGGAGAAATAATTTTTCCTTTGTTGTTGTCATCGGGAAATAGCTTCTGGGTTAGGATGGGACTGTGTCCACCTCCCCCTCTCAGTGCTGGAACCCAGTCGGGCTTGAACCTGTCCAAAGCCTTGTGTAGACTACTGACTCAGTGAGTTCATGCCTACCTACATCAGTCCTGCTGTACCTGGAGGGCCTTGTTTCTTTAGTGTCTTTCATCCCCACTGGCTCTTACGATCTTTCCACCTCCTCTTCCACGAAGTTCCCTGAGGGGAGAGGTCTGATGGAGAGAGCACACTGCCTGGCTATGGATCTCTCTATTCCTGTCCACTACAGGAAGCTTCTTTGTTGATGACTGAGACTGATCTGTGGTTATAGCAGAATGTCACTGGTAGTTAAATTGTTGATACATTTCTTTAGCAGAACAATAGTATTTGGTCCATAGCCTGTCTAGTCTCAGGTTCTCAGCCACCCAAGCAGTACCAAGTGTGGGTTCCATCTTCTGGAGGGGGCCATAATCTGTAACTCTGAACTCTTAAAATCTGTTGTTTGAGGAATTCTGAAATCTGAGCTCTTTAGGAAAGTCAGGACAAAATGATTGGTGATCTCAGAGTGTTAGCAGTGGGTAAGCCTTTATTCACCTTAGTATAACTATCAGTCGTTAGCTAACTCAGCAGAAGCTTTAGCAGGTTTTGAGGCAGCATCAGCACCTGCTCTCACAAGGGTTAGTATGTAGTGTCTTTGGGGCTGAATTTAGGAAACCAGAAAAAAAGCAACAAGTTTTCTAAACAGGCCTAAACTTTGCACTGTGAGTCTAACCCAGGAAAAAAGTTGCTAAACAGCTGCTCCTGAAGCAGATGGTGAAAACACCACCCACCACCCACGAGCAGCTTACTCACATCTATCTCCAGAAGTCTGGTTGGCACGCTAGAAACAGATGTAGAGGACTGTTTAGTGATTGTGTTGGTTTAGGAATCACTCAACATCCCTTTCAAAATCCTTGTTTCTTTTTTTAAAGTAACAAGTGCAGTCAGTTGAAAGCAGAAAGAGTGAAATCACACCCTCTGGGAAGGGTATGTGCTGCTACTACCACCCCTTCCCCTTGGCCCCCCATTTCCCTTGTGACCTTTGTTCCCAAGACGCTGTGGGAGACTCACTGCAACCCTGAATTAAAGGAGTTCTTAGTCTAGAGTCATGGACCTCCAGCAAGGTATGCAGTTTAGAGAAGATATCCTCTGTCTCTAAAGTTTTGTCAAATCAGAGAGATCTGGCTTAAAGGTACATTTTGTGCCATTCTGTGCCATTTCTGCTGATTTGCTAACCTTCTGCTGGTAGGATATATTCCTTTTTAACAACCTTCCCTTTTAGAACAAATTGAGATGTACAGAGTTCCCACATATCCCACACCGAGGTTCCTCTCTTACACATCTTACATTGTATGTTACATTTGTCACAATGAACCAATAGAGAGGCATTAACGGAAGATTATATTTTAGCCAGATTTTATGTGTGTATGTTCAAATGTCCATGTGCATATAAGTGTGGAAGCCAGAGGGCTATGTTGGGTGACGTCTTTAATTGCTCTATCCTATATATATATATGATCTCGAAACCTATAGCTCATTGGCTAGACCAGCTAGCTAGCAAGCTCCAGGAATTCTGTCCCTAACCCCCAGTGTTGGGATTACAGGCTTGCATTGTTATACCCAGCGTTCCTGCCTGCCTTCCTCCTTTCTTTTCCCCCCTTTCTTTTTGTAAGTGTATGTGGTAAGGGGCACGCGTGTGTGCACACAAGTGTCTGTCTCAATTACCGTGTACTTTACTGAGGCAGAGTTGTTAGCTCAGCAAGAGGTGGTGGGACCCTTATGAGGCGGGGCCTGTGGAGGGAGGTTAGTCGCTGGGAGAGTGCCCTTGAAGGTGATGTTGGGACTTCTTCCTCTTCCTCGCTCTCTTCCCAGCTTCAAGAGAATGCTGACTTACACTGTCCCTAATATCTCTCTTCCATCACAGTTTCCTACCCAGTATATCACATTTTAGTAGTTAGTTAGATTTCCTTTTAGGCAACTCTGGGTTGTGACAGAATCTCAGTGATGATTTTGACAACGTTGAGTAGTAGTCCTTGGTCAGGTATTTGAATACATTTTCTTATGGGCAGGGCTTTTGTCTTATCCTTTTTATGTATGATAGGGTACCTAGAACAACATAGACTCTTGGAATTTGGGGGGGGAAATAGTCCTAAAAATGGGTTGTGGTTATTAAATAGGCTTGTGCCAATTTAAAAGAAAGTATTCTGATCATAGTAAGGGTGAGAGTAGGGTAACACTGGGCTACGCAGCTTTGAAAGCGAATACGAGTGTTGTGAGATATCCCCTACCTCAGGGCTTGTGATGTTATACAAGTGACTGTGAGGAAAGATGGGCTGAGAATGGTAGGTAGGCAAGAGGAGACTGCAGTCAAGAGGATTTCTGCAGTCATGACATCAAGAAGTAGCAGTGTATGGAAACTTACTAGTACAGATACAAACACCAAGAGAACAGAAGTGATAAAATTGGGAGATAGTTACATACTAATCCTTTATTACTTACAAAAGTGAATCACAGATACTGAGGTGCTGGCTAAAAAATAGAAAACAGGCCGTTATAAAAATCAGGGTATTCCACAGATAGAACTATGAGAATAAAACCACAAATCTTAACTGATTATTAAAAGAAATACAGAAAACAAACTACCCATTAATTTTTTTTTTTAATTCAAGAGCTGGGAGTCTAACAAAAAGATAACAAAACTTAAGTCCAAAAGTAACAAATCCATGCCATTCAGGTAAACTCAACTATGAAGTGGAAGATGATTTCAGGGGAGATGACAAAGTGGGTAAGAGCATTTCCTGTGCAAGTATGAGGACCTGAGTTTGACTCTCCAGGACTCTTAGTAGCCAGGCATACTATAACCCGAGTACTGGAGAGTGGAGATGAGCAGATCCCCAGAGTTCCCTGGGTAGCCAACCTACCTGAAAGGGTGAGCTTCAGGTTCAAAAGGAAACCCTGTCTAAGGGGGCGGGGGGAGACAGAAGAGAATAAAAGACAGCACCCAACATCCTCTTCTGGCTTCAACATAAGCATGCACACACATGCATATACAGGCATATATCATACATAACAACATCAAAAGAATTCACCACTTAAAATGTGGAATCAAAACTCAAGATACTAAAGGTATTACAAATGATTCAGAAAAATTAGTTCAAAAAATTAAGAATTTCCATTAAAACACAGAAAAAAAAAGATCAGGATTTTAATAACAAGTCGGGCACGGTGGCTCAGTTTCATAATCCGAGCATTTGAAAGCTGAGGCAAGAGGATTGGCACCAATGCCAATCCAGCCTGATGAACATAGTGAGATCCTGTCTCACAAACAAGAAAAACAGTCTTACTAAGGGACACATTCTAGTGTCAGAAGTTGTACCCTATTAGCAACGTTGAGCAAAAACTATGGGGAAAATTAGAAATAAAGGACAAACATCAGTGGCAGGAATTATTTAAACATAAGGATGTGAAGATCTAAGCATATCATTCCGGTAATCTGACAGTGCGTGCAGAAGTTCTAAGAAGGGAGGTGGCACAAATCTGGCATGAGACAATGATGGCAGCAGAAACAAAGGGCACCGAGTGGTATGTGGAGGCAGCTTGCCATTGTGCCATCAACAATTCTCTCAGGCTCCCCAAGTCTATGGACAACTGAAATTTCTTTATTGACCTGACCACGTCCCTGCAGTCAGAATACAGCAACTTGCTTCTTTGCCCACTTGCAGCTGTCTGCAGTTTTACTCGAGGAGAATGAAATTATGGTCTCTAAACTGCTAAAAAACACTTGACGTTTCCAGGTAAAAGCAACCCATTATTAACACAGTAAACTAGTAATTGACCATATATTTTCATGTTTCCTTTGATAAAGTTAAACTAATCTGAACTTTCAAAAGAAAAAAAAAACAAAATAAACAATACCTGGCTATGCCTTAGTCTACAAAGAAAACTGTAGTCAAGTTCAGAGACTGGAATTAATGTGGAAAACAGTCATGAAAATGCAACTAAACATCAGATGGTATAAGCACGTCTATAGTGTCAGGGCTTGAATGCCGAGGCAGGAGAGTTTGGGGCCAGCCTGGACTCTGTAGAGAAACCCTCCCTCACAAAACAGACAAGCCAACAGGCAAACAGACTAGCACCAGTAAGAAGTCAATAGAGCTGGGATGTAATTTAATGGTAAGGCACTGTCCTGTACCTTTCAAGGCCCTGGCTTTAAACACTGGCACTGGGAGGAAAAGAAAAGACTTCAAACTTTGGTACAAATAAAACAATCTAAACTGAAATTAAGGATATCTGGAATAGTTGCTACAGAGAATTTTCTATACATCATGAACTCAGTGATAAAACTATGACTGTGTTCAGAAGAAAGTTAATATCCAACTGAACATGTTAGAGGTTAAAACCAAGTAAACCAAAGAAAACCAGAAGGTAAGAAAATAAAGGTGGAGATTAATGAATTACATAAGATAAAAACCAAGTACAAATATGATAAACATGTAGTGCAGCTAAACAAGAGGGGGAAAATGTTTTGAAATTGGAGTGAGGAGGTAAAATTACCACTATTTGCAAATAGGAATGTATAGGGAGAAATTGCAGTAGGATCACTAAACAAGGCATACAGGCCTCAAGCTAATTCAGGAAATCAGCATGGTACATAATTAAGGTGTCTTTCATGTATTCAAACAAAGACTTGCTCACCTTACTGCAAGATACCGTTAGTTAAATGGCCTCCAAAAGAAGTTAAGGGGCCTAGCAGTAAATAAAAGAAAACCTGGAAAAGCAGTCTGTTAAGAGATAGTGTCCTCTCTACATGGCAAGGAGTTGTACCCACAAACTCTTAGCAGCTGTCTTGGAGAGACACCATGACCATGGCAACTCTTACAGAAGAAAGCATTTAATTGGGGCTGGCTTGTAGTTTCAGAGGTTTAGTCCACTATCATCATGGCGGAAAGCATGGTGACAGGCAGGCAGTAGAATACTGGAGAAGAAGCTGGGGGTGCCGCATCTGGATCCACAAACAGCAGGAAGAGAGGCTCTGACTTGGCCTGCGCTTTTGAAACCTCAGAGTCCACCCTCAGTGACACACTTCTTCCAACAAGGCCACGCCCCCTATTCCTTTCACATCTATGAACTCCCTCAAAGCTATGAACCTATAGGGACCATTGCTTTCCAACCATCACACTCACCTAAACAAGACCCGAACAATGACACCAGGCCAGCTAGCCAGGTGTACATGGCGGAAAAATGAAACGAAACTGTGTCTCAAACAGGTATTTCATTGGGAAAATAATTATATTCTAGATAAACGCTTCCAAAGATGTTCAACCACACTCAGAACTTAAGAAAGTTAAAAAAAAAATAACATTTTAACATATGTTTACAAGCAAGAAATCAGTTGGTTACAATGCCCATTTTTTTTGAGAAGTGAAAACTCGTGTTTACTAAAGCATTTATAATCGTTTCAACACATTAATACACATTCATAGAATTTATTATGACACCCTTCTAAATATGCTTTGGTTATATTTTAAGCTCATGAAATGTTGTACTAATACATTGTGAAATAGAAAAAGTAGAATATAAATTCTATATTTAGTATACAGGTCATGTAAGATACGTGTGATCCTGTAAGATATCTTGCGAGATATCCTGGAAGGATATCTTTATCCTTTGATATATCTTGGGGGTCAGACATATCTATGTATAATAGAGAACTGCTTTATTCTTTCAATGACAATTTAATAACAAGGTAAGCCCACAACTAATGAATCTCAGTCATTTGTAATATTTTACTCTTATTAATAATTACAGAATAATACACCCCATTTTGTTTCATATCTGTATAACTCTACAGAAAGTTCATCACGTTTAGAAAGGTTACTTTGTGTTTGGGTTTTTTTTTTTTTCATTTTGTTTTGTTTGTTTGTTTTGCAATACATTTTTTCTGTGTAGACCTGACTGTCCTGGAACTCATTCTGTAGACCAGACCGGCCTCAAACTCAGGAATTTGCCTGACTCTATCTCTGCCTCCCGAGTGCTGAGATTAAGGGCGTGCACCACCATGCCTGGCAAGATTACTTTTTTCCTTTTTCTTTAATTACAAAATAATTCTTTCATGGTTATTTTTAGGTCAAAATTTAATTTTTTGAGATGTGAATCCTACTTGATCTTTTTGAGGCGGTTACTCACTTGACCCAACTCAATTTTGTTTTTGTTTTTGTTTTTCGAGACAGGTTTTCTCTGTGTAATCCTGGCTGTCCTGGAACTCACTCTGTAGACCAAACTGGACTTGAACTCAGAGATCTGCCTGCCTCTGCCTCCCAAATGCTGGAATTAAAGGTGGGTGTCACCACCATCCAACTAAAATTTAGGTATTAAAAAAAAATTTGCCTCTTTCCTTCCAAAATGGATATTTCATTTTATCATGTCATTAGCTATTCCATTAAATTAACATCATAATGTAAGAGTGAAAGCTTCCCAATAGAGCAGAAAAAATACCCCAATTAGATAATTCTAGATGCGACATGCATGTGCAGGATGCAGCCATGCCCTCCTCCTGTCTGTAGATTCTGCCTGCGCCTGACCTCCGTGCACAGATGCCAAGTTGTGGGTGAGGCACATGGCAGGAAGGGGCTGGGGCTTTTAGAAAGTTGACATCAGAAATAAGCTACTGTGAATACAGGCCTCTAGTTCTCTTAAAAAAATTTTTAAAGTTATTTTATATGTATGGATGTTTTGCCTGTTTGTTTGTCTGTGTATCACATGTATGCCTGGTGCCCTGGAATGCCAGAAAGGGACACTGGATCCTCTGGAACATTAGGAATGGCTGTGAGCTTCCATGTGGTTGCTAGGAATTAAACCTGGAAGAGCAGCAAATGTTCTCAATTGGGGAAATTACTTCTCTCTCTCTCTCTTTTTTTTAAGAGAAAAAGCTTCTTAGGCCAGGAAGTGAACCAGTTCCATTACATCCCAAAGAAGCTTCTAGATGAAGCTTCAACAGGTACAGATTTTTTTTTTTCCAGTTTGCATTGAAAGACTCATTTCTAGAAGCTTTACAACTCTTTTTAAGAAAATGTTATTAGCTGGGTATGGTGGCACATGCCTGTAATCCCAGCACTTTGGGAGGTAGAAGCAGGTGTATCTCTTTGAGTTCGAGGGCAGCCTGGTCTACAAAGTGAGTCCAGGACAGCGAAGGCTACAGAGAGAAATCCTGTCTCAAAAAAAAAAAAAATTATTTACTGTATTTCTGTGTGTCTGTGTATGCGCATGCACCCTGTGGTGCTTGGAATAAGAATGGCCTCCATAGGCTCATAGATTTGAATGTGATCAGAAAGCGGCACTACTTGAGAGGGATTAGGAGGTATGGCCTTGTTACAGTAGTTGTGGCCTTGTTGAAGGAAGTGTGTCATGAGGGATGGGCTTTGGCATTTCAAAAGCCTAGGCCAAGTCTAGAGTTTCTCTTCCTGCTGCCTGTGGATCCAGATGTAGAATTCTCAGCTACTTCTCCAGTACTATGTCTGCCATCATGCTTCCCATCGTGATGATAACGGACTGAACCTCTGAAACTGTAAGCCAGCCCCAATTAAATGTTTCCTTTAAAAGTGCTGTCATGGTCACAGTGTCTAGTCACAGCTATAGAACACTGACACACCCATAAGTGTAGGTGCGTGTACTGGCCATAAGAGGGCACCAGATTCCCCTGGAACTGAGTTCCTAGTGGTGGATGCTGGGTCTGGGATTCTGGTTATCCGCAAGGGGCAGCAAGCACTCTTAACCATTCAGCCATTTCTCCAGCCCCCAGCTGTGTCTGGAAAGTAACCCTTTAATCTTGTTATTTTTCAGGGTTCTCTCAGTTTCATCTCTGTTCTGTTTTATATGGCTTTCTTAAGTCTGTGTGAATTTCCAGTCATGTTCAGCATTAGCATTCCTCCCTACTACCGGCTCCTCATGTCTCTGTCTCTCTCTCTCTGTCTCTTTCTCTGTCTCTCTCATCCAGGGCCTTATACATGCTAATCAAGCATTCTATCACTGAGCCATATGCCCAGTGTCTTAGTTAAGAGTTTTAATTGCTGCAACAAAACACCATGATCAAAAAAGCAAGTTGGGGAGAAAAGGGTTCATACAGCTTATACTTCCAAATTACTGTTCATCACCAAAGGAAGTTAGGACAGGAGCTCAAATATGGCAGGAACCTGGAGCAGGTCATGGAAGGGTGCTCCTGCTCACTGGCTTGCTTCACATGGCTCTCTCAGCCTGCTTTCTTATAGAACCCAGCCAGGACTATCAGCTTAGAATTGGCACCACCCACCCATGAGCTGGGCTTTTCCCCGTTGATCACTAATTGAGAAAATGCCTTACAGCTGGATCTCATGGAGGCCTTTCCTTGGCTGAGGCTCCTTCCTCTCTGATGCCTCTAGCTTCAGTTGACACACAAAACCAGCCAGCCATTTTTATTTGTTTTAAAGACAAGATCTCACTGTGTAGCCCAGGCTAGGCTCAAACTTGTAATCCTCCCACCTCAAACCCAAATGTTGCTATTACAAGTGTGAGCCACCTCGACATTTGGCCTGAGTGTAGTATGTAAACAACGGAATGCACACTTTTAGTAAGTTTAGACAGATATAAACCTGTTGACGACCACCACAATCAAGACTCAGAACATTCCCATCGTCCTAAACGCTCCTCTGTGTCCCTCACTACTCAGTCCTCCCTGGAACTGAGCCCATGGTGGAGGCACGCACTGGGAACAATGCCACAAGGTGAGGAATTGCTGATATATAATAAGCTTATTTTCCTAGACGGGAAGCCAAAACAACCCAAGACTTTCTCAGAGGCTTGATGAAAGGACAAGGGGAATTTTAATTCTGTGACCTTGTCCAGGAAAGGACTTGGCAAGACCAGTTTAGGGCTGGAGCCAGTTCCTCAAAAGAGTCAAGGTTGTGGCTTCTAGGGACCCAACCCTCCTGGGCTGTGGTTAGCATTATTTGGCAGCTGTCTGAGGTATCCCATGTTCTCTTCGCCAACACTGTCTGACTTAACTCTCTGCTGACCTTGGCTGTCCCCTGGCACCCTGCAAATAGTATATATGATGCTGTACTTCTTAATAAACTTACTTGGCATAGGTCATTAGCTTATGCAAGACTTCCTGGTTACAGCTATTGTTTTGTCTTATTTCTCATCCTTGATTTTTCCATGTAATACTTTGATTTTGGGTCCTGCTGGTTCTGGACATTTAGAGCTTCAAACCAATGAATCCATACAATGTGTTTCCTTTGGAGCTGGCTTCATTTGTTTATCATCCTGTTTTTGAGCTTGACCATGTTGTTTGTTTTTACTTTTACTTTTTAATTAATTAATTAGCTATTATTGTGTGTGATGTGTGTTTGGACCTGGCATCACCATACTTGAATGGAAAGAATTTAAACACTAAGCCATCTTGCCAGCCTAGTTTGCTTTTATTTCTGCATAGTATTTGTTTGTACTTTGCAACAAGAAGAACAAATCACATCACATTAGAAATTAAGAATAAGCAGGGAGTGGTAGCGCATGCCTTTGATACCAGCACTCAGGAGGCAGAGGGAGGTAGATATCTGTGAGGTCGAGGCCAGCCTGGTCTACAGAGTGAGTCCAGGACAGCCAAGGCTACACAGAGAAACCCTGTCTCAAAAACCAAAAAGAAAAAAAAAAGAATTAATAATAAATGCTATTTGGGTTCACTAGTGCCTTCATTCATTCACCCACGTATTGTCTCTGTGTGTGTGCACGCACACTCTGTGTGTGCAAATGCACATACACATCTGTGCACATGTGTAGAGACCAGAGATCAACACCAACTGTCTTATTTAGTCACTCTGTACCTTAGTTTCTGAGACAGGATCTCTCCCTGAACCTACAGCTCAACCAATTTGACCAGGCTGGCTGGCCAGCAAGTCCCACAGATCTTCCTGTCTTCCCCTCTTCAGCACTAAGATTATAGGACTCGTCAACCTTTTCAACCTTTAATTTTTTTCCTCGTTCCACAAACATATTTTTGAAGCCTCTATGTATCAGCAAATGGTTAAATGTAGGCTACAAGCCAAGCATGCCCCCAAATCCTAGTACTTGGAACACTGAAGCAAAAGGACCCCATTTCAAGCCCCTGTCTCAAAATAAAACAAAAACATAAATACATAAATGTAACCTGGTTCTAGCTCAGTATTTAAAGTGATGGGGCACCAGAATCCATGGTCTCTGTAGACTTCATGAATAATGTATTGCATTATTTCATTAGAACAAAGTCAGATGGCTGCCAGAGCCAAGATAACACGTCTGTGTTCCAGGCAGAAAAAAAAACTATATATGTCATTTTTATCAGAAAAGCAATCGTCCTCCCAGAAGTCCCTGAGAGATTTCTTCTTATTTCATCATCCAGGAATGGATCTCAGGACCATCTATAGACTCCAGGAAGTTAATGAGGCTCTTGCAAAAGGAGATAAGACTGACACATACCAATCTTGACACAAGGTTGGCACAGTGTCGTCCCAAACAAAGCCAAGGCTCTGAACAAGAAATTCATGCAGTGTCTGGCAAGGCTTCTTATGATGGCTGTGAGCCTTGGGGAAGCGTCAGCACGGACGTGGTAATAGAGTATATGCCAGCACATGTGCAGAGCTCTTCTTTAAACCCATCTAGTGGGGTCTCTAAAGCGTACAACCCTTGGCACATTTATTCCTGTTAACAAATGGGCTGGGGCTCTCAAAGTTCTGACTGTGTAACTTAGCCCTTTATACAGAAAGGTACAGACAGATAACATTTGCAGGTTCCCCTGAAAGGGCCCCCTCAAGCCTCAAGAGCTGAGTACTTTCTGATGTAACAGATCTCAGCCTTCCTAGTTTCTTCAGGTAGGGGTGACTGCTAATGTAAAATTATTTCTGTTACTACTTCATAGCTTTAATTTTGCTTCCGTTATGAATCAAAATGTAAACATTTGCTATACAGAGTTATCTGATACAGGACCTCTGGGAAAGGGTCTCTTGATCCCCCCAGTAGCTACAACTTGAGAACCCCTGTTCTAAGGGAACCTACATTCAGATCCTTCCTTTACAGTATTCCCCAGGCATGCCCACTGCTCAGCTCCCCTCTCTGTCTCTGAAGAAAGACAAATTCAGTTTGTATTCTAAAAGGCCAGAAAAGTTCATGCTTTGCTTTCCTGAATATGGATAAATTAAAAAAAAAAAAACCAATTCACATAGAGAAATATAGTTAGGATAAAGAGCAAATTGCCAGCTTTAGAAGTCGAAGTCTGACTTGAAGGCATGCCTTTGCTGTGTTAACCCAATGGCCATTCAAACCAATACAGCAGATTTCAGTATTCCCCATCAGAAAGGCTGGGCAGGACGACAGTAGGCTTCCCCACCAGAATAGGCTTACTGTAACAATCCTGCGGCAGGTATGAGCAAGACATGCCTATCTCTTTTGCCAGCTTGAACATGGGAAGGGGAGAGGATGGAAATGGACACATGGTTTCAGAAATGGACACATGGTTGATTTGGGGCCAATGAGATAAGTGGTTGGATTCCAGGAGCAGCTGTCTAACAGGTACAGAGAACTCTGCCAGCTCTGCATGGGATGCCTGGAGCCACTGCAGCCACATTGCCGCAGCTTGACTCTGCAGTTATGACCTCCTTTTTAATTCCCCCAACGGCAACATAAAATGCAACAGAAGGCTGGCAGTGTAGCTCAGGGGTGGGGTGTTTGCACAGTACTCTGAAGCGCTGGGCTCTATCTCCTGCTGTGTGTGTGTATGTGTGTGTGTGTGTGTGGTACACACCTGGAGGGTGGGGGGGATGTTTCCAGGGCAGTGACAGAGACAGCGGCAATAAGCTATTTCCTTAATGATACCACTGTGAATAGGAGCAACCCACCCTGAACCTGCGCGCGCGCGCACACACACACACACACACACACACACACACACACCCTTCCATCTGGAATTTCTGTTCTATAAGTGAACTGTTGTCTTAGTGTTCTGTTGCTGTGAAGAGACACCATGGCAACTCTTACAAAAGAAAGAATTGAATAGGGGATGGCTTACAGTTTCAGAGGGTTAATCCATGACCAGCGTGTCAGGGAACATGGCTGTGAGGGCATAGGCAGCCTGCTTCTGGATTGCCTACTACCTGTGTGCTGCCCACCAGGTGTGTGGCAGATGCCGTTCAGCTGCGCATGCACGAAAGGACCAACCCACCACTTTGCCTTGCTCTTACCCGCCTACCTTTTTCTCTCTGCCTCGATTTCTTTCCTGGGAACCTCCCCATCATGTCTCTCTTTCCTTTTCCTCTCTATCTCTCCACCTCCATCCAATAAATCTCTTTTATATAATATCTGTTGTGTGCGTGGCGGCATAATTTTTAAATAGGCACGAACAGTAGTCCCTGATGAAACATGAATCTCACTTTTCTTTTCCTTTCGTTGTTAACAATGTCCCCAGGAAATTTACTCTGGGATCTTTAGCTAGTTCTTTAATAGTATAGTATGCTAGGCACACAGACGCACACAGACGTAGACCATCTTAGCCTCCATTCAGCATGGAGGGCTTAGTTAGAAAATATACAGGGAGAACGCCCTGGCTGAAAAGAGCTTATTCCTGCAGCTGCAAGATGTTAGCACCGGATCAGTGCTTGCCTGCCTCTACCATATCCTTTGTTCTAATAGAAAGCAAAACACCTCTCAGCTTCATCTCAGAGTAAGGTTAGCCTCTCTGCCGCTTCATTTCCTTGTCCTTACTGACCGGCTAACTTTCTTCTTGGGACACAATGTATAGGAGCAGAGGTTGAAGGAAGGAAGGAGAACAGCATGTTCAAAGGTGTAAGGTTGGGCGAAGTTTAACTGAGGGCTTCTCTTGTTCTCAGCTAGACCCCAACCCCAGGCATATCCAATCAAGGGCCTCACAAATGCTAAGCTCAGCCGGGACCCTAGGCTTCATGCTTGGAGGAAATTTGCAATGGCTTCAATATCTCTTTTCTGGGAACAACTGTCAAGTCCAAAGGAAACTCCCTCTCCTCCAAATTTTGGAGCCTCTTCCCTTCTACCGACGGCTCCTACTAAAGGAGCCATTTCCTTATCAGTGTCAGAAGGGACACATGGCTGTAGTGATGTTATTACCATACCAAAGTGTATGCTAGCCTCCAGGCTCACTGGGTACCTATGGCTCTTCGCAGGCTTCTCACCCAGCTCCCTACCCTAAATTTCTCCAACTCATGGGCTTTCCTTCCCCAGCTTCTCATTCCCTATCACCCTGCCATGTCAGCTATGTGCTTTCTTGGTCCCACCTCTCTCTTTTTGTTTTTCTCTGTTGTCCCCTTTCCCTCTCTTTTGGTCTCCTTTGCCTACTCTCTCTTCATCTTCTTCTCTTGCTCCCTTGAACTCCACGGCCTGGTCCAATCTGATGGCCCTGTTCAGTGTACTACTTTCTCTCTGGACTCTTCTGGATGCCTGTGGCTAAGCTCTCCTTCATATCTACAATAAAAATCTTTTCTTCAAACATACTTTGGAGTGGTCAGGTCCTCAGCTTATATACGTGCTGCCAAAATCTTCAGTTTATACACTGTCTTCATTTCAACTCTCCACAAACTTCTTTTTTTCTTAACCTTTTTTTTTCTTTTTTGTAGGACTGGAGACCTAACCCTTAGCTACCTACATGCTAGAACCTTTATTCTTATGACACAATCAATTTTTTTATTTTTCTTTCAATATTTAGACTCTCCAGAAAAGGCACTCCCTAACATACAAAGTTTATTTAGTATGTGTTTTCAATTGTCTATGTGCTTGATTCTCTCTGAGCTATAGCCTAAACCTTAATCTCGAGATACTTTTCTCTTTAGTATGTATATATGTATGGTATGTACAGGTGTGTGTGTCTGTGTACTTGGAGTTGGTGTTAAATGTTTTCTCACTTGCCATCTTTTTTAAATCGTGGCAGCGTCTCTCACTGAACCTTGAACACTCTAATTTATTGCTATTCTAGCTAGGCAGCTTGCACTGGGAGCCGCCTGTGTCTGCCTCCAGGGTGCTGAAATTACAGATTCCCAATTTTCACATGGGTTTTGGGGATTCTAACTCCTATCCCTGTAAACACTTTATCTATTTAGACACCTAGCTCCCTAATGACTCCACCAACTTTTAATGTTTTTGTAGAAGTTTCTACCAAAAAGGGGTATGTATAGGTCTTGAGGAAACATTTTTTTTTTAAATCTAGAATGAAAATTGCGAGACACTTAAAAACACATGCTAAATAAACTTTGAATGCATGTAGGAGAGTGCCTTTTCTGGAAAGTTCAAATAATACAATTCTTTTCTCCGTCTCCAGCATACCACATGGCTTATTACAGATACTTTGTAAAGATATAGATATGAAAATAAGAGAACAGATGAAGATGTTTTAGAAACTCAAGGAAGAATGACCAAAGAAATAGCTATTGACCACCAGGAAACACTGTCAGTGAGGACCAAGGAAAAGCCTCCAATAAGAGCAAGTGTTTAAGCTGCCATCCTTACTGCCTGGGCCTCGTCAGACAAGTCCTGAGGAATACTTGGTGAGTTGAGTGCGGTAACTACTGAGTTTGAAACTGGTTAATTTGAGTGGAGGTAATATTGAAGTTAAGTCCAACGTGAGGAACCATGGGTAGGAGAATGTTTTCATGATCCATGGGCGTGAAAAAAAGGGCATAGCATAGAACTGAGGAAGACAACATGCTGGAATACAGTTTTGTTTTCTTCTAAGGTAGAAAGTGTTTCAGAGTACCCAACGGTCAACATGAGGGACCTACTGGGATTTGAAAAGGCAGAGGTCTTAAACACAGGACTGGGAAGTCATCCAGAGTCAGGGACCAGAACTTTTTTTCCATGTGAAATGAGGAGAGAACAAAGAATAGCTTCAAGGAAGTGCTGGAGTATTGGTGCTACTAATGTCCTTGTTTTGTGGATTCTCTACTCTCTGAAAAATCACAGAGATAATCTGCTGCTAATGAAAACACAGAAGCTTTGGAGGAACAGGGAGGAGGGACTTAAGCAGATGTTTGAAGAGCAGTGGTTATATCGCTAGAGAAGCCAAAACAGAACTGGAGGCCAGTGTGGGCAACACAAGTCTTTACATCACACAAATGAGTAAATAGACAAATTCTTTTATGGAAATGCGGAAATAGAGCTTCCAGGTGAAGTTATGGTCATGGAATTGGGGTACACTGCTCCTTTCTAGCATATGATATTCCTCTCAGGGAGTCTTTCAGGAAGTGAGAGGCTTATATGAAAGTTCCTCTTCACCACAGGCTTTCTTTGCTGGTGAAACTGAGTGACTCAAACTCAGGTCAGAATTGTGGAGATTATGATGTCTTTAAGCTGCCATCCTTAGAGCCTGGGCCTAGTCAGACAAGTCCTAAGGAGTACTTGGTAAGTTGAGTTGTATTTTTTCTCATTGTTCTGAAGAAACTTTAACAAAGCAGCTTAAGGAAAGAAGAGTTCATTGTGGCTCACAATTAAGGATACTATCCATCATGGTAGACCAGGCTTGTCAGAAATATCATGAGAACCCTTAAACTATAAGTCCTCATGACTTCCAGGCTGTCATCCCTCAACTCAGCAGCTAAGAGGAGGCTGAAGAGTTCCAGCGAGTGGCTGGGAGTAGAGACTGCGGGGACTACAGATGATCATGTCTGCTAAGAAGAGAAGCAGCAGAGAGCTAAGATCATGGAAAGCAAGCAACCATTGCGTGCCCAGTCAGGAAGTAGAGAGAGATGAGTGAATCCTGCTGTTCAGCTATTTCTTCTATTTCATCCCTTCCAGAGACCCCACTATTGATAGTGGCATCCACCAAAATGAAGTTTGTTTCCTAAGTGGTTCTAGATCCTGTGAGGTTGGCAACATCAACCATCACAAAGGGTAAAAAGTTACTGGTACCCTTTCAATTATACAGAAGAGCAAAGTTTGCCTTCTTAAGTACATAAGAAAAGCCACAGGGAAAGATCTGTTGCATAGAGATGTTTTCAACATGAGATCAGAGGGACCCAACTCCCCTTACAGGTATTTGATTTTGAACACTGTTAAGTACAGTTGAGAATGTTAACTTCATGGTAGATCTTTATCATAAGAATCCTTTAATATTTTTTTCTTTCAAGTAGCCAAACTCTTAGGAACAGACATACTAGCCACTTGATTGACAGCTACCTTGAACAGGGAACTACAGATCAAACAGTTCTTTCCTAAGCTATATAGTGGGCTTCCAACATGGCAACCCAACCATTTTGGGCAGTGAACAATTCATAGATCCCTTGAGGAAACTACTCCAGGGCAAAGACCACTACCACTGTGGCTGTTGCTGAAAGCATGGACTTAGTTGCAGGAGGCCTTGCTTTAACTATAGCAGTTCCAGGCAGCTTGTCCTGGCTCCAGGAGACTTCACTACACCTACGACAATCCTTGGTGACACCTAGACAACCCCACTCATCTTGTAGTTATTCTCATTAGGAACAGGGAGGAGTGCTGTGATCAGTATACACTTCAGGCTTGAGGCTGTTGGACCGAGAAGCTGTGCACAAGCATGCCACACTCTTCTTCTGATTATATAATCAATCCAGGAGGCCTCTCACCAGGCACTGCCCTCCTCCCCTGATATTTCAGCGCTAGGCCCCAGTCAAAGCTTCTCTCAAATGGTCTTTATCATGGGTAAAGTGGGATGGCTGGTAGCACAAAAAAAAAAAAAAAAAAAGACAAAACTCCAGCTGGCAGCAGCAGTAGAAGACTGTTGGATCAGAGAGACTCCCTAAACTATAAGCCCTCATGACTTCTAGGCTATCATCCCTCAATTCAGCAGCTAAGAGGAGGCTGAAAGGTTTCAGAATATGACTGGGAATAGAGACTGTGGGGACCACAGGTGACCATGCTGCTAAGGAAAAAGGCAGCAGAGAACTAAGCTCATGGAGAGCAAGGGACCATGAAGGGCCACTGGTAAAGGTCCAGAGTGCCACAAGAGGTTAAGATCTTGGGCTCAACACCTGTAGCTTACACGCTAACTCCAGCCACTGGGCGGCTATTGGCACTCAAGGGCTCTTGTGTCCCTAACTTGAGTACCTATAGCTGCAAGTCTCTGGCTTTGAACCCCTTCATCTGTAAGGCCTCACTGTGAGCCTCTGAAGTCCAGGGCCCAGCCCCTAAGTCTGTGGCACTCAGAACTGCTAGTACCAAAGCATTGCCTGCTTCCATCTGGACAGAGGAAAACAACGAAACAAAAATCGCAATCATCTCTTTTGTGATAAACGCAAAGCCCTAAAATAACTTCTTAGAGGGTCCCTTAGGTGGCTATTAGCCAGAATAACAAACTTTCCAAGCTTTACCGATTTACTTCAAGTGACGTCAGGATTAAAAAGATCAAACCAGAGTTAAATTAGAAAAACACGAATGCTCAGCACATTGTCTTCAGAGAATAATCTACAGTTCTACAGTTATTCCTGAGCTCTGTCCTCATTTTAACACAAGTACAGACCTCATGAGGTGTACTTTAATAAGGCTGTGGCAATTTATCTGGCTACAGTATCATACTTTCTTTCATCCCCAAATCTGAACATTTGTCTATTCGTCAACTTTCAAAATATCTTTCAATGGTAGCTTTTAACATTCAGTACTTTGGGCTTTGCAGACACCACTGTCCCCTGTCACCACTTATAGCCATAGTCAACCCCACCATGTTCTTCAACATCAAAGCCGATGGCCAGCCCCTGGGACACATCTCCTTTGAGCTGTTTACAAAGTTCCAAAGATGGTAGAAAACTTTCCTGCTCTGAGCACTGAAGAAAAAGGATTTGAATATAAGTGTTCCTCCTTTCACAGAATTATTCCAGGATTCATGTGCCAGGGTGATGACTTCACACACCATAATGGTACTGGTGGCAGGCCCATCTACGGGGAGAAATCTGAGGATGAGAACTTCATCCTGAAGCACACAGGTCCTGGCATCTTGTCCATGGCAAATGCTGGACCAAACACAAATGGTTCCCAGTTTCATAGCTGCACTGCCAAGTCTGAGTGGCTGGATGGCAAGCATGTGGCCTTTGGGAAGGTGAAAGAAGGCATGAACATCATGGAAGCCATGGAGCATTTTAGGTCTAGAAATGGCAAGACCAGCAAGAAGACTGTGGACAACTCTAATTCTTTTGACTTGCAGGCATCTTAGCCACCAGACCATTCCTTCTCAGGAGAGAGGCCCTACCCCATCTTCTCACCCTACCCTGTAATTTCTGCTCTCTGAGTTCCATATTTTCCTCATTCCCCTCCAAGTTTAGCTGGATTGCAGAATTAAGTTTATGATTACGAATAAAAAGTAAATAAAAAAATTCAGAACTCAGGAAACTCCCATGCTATTTGTAAGTTTACACATCTCTGTAATACAAGAATGTAATAAGCTGTCAATATTTTTATAACGTTTCTTACTGTGAAGATTCTTAGCCAGTTTAATAATAAAATCAGTCATGTTTCTTGTTTAAGTCTGTATAATACCACCATCTCAATGTTACAAGGTGTCTCCAAGGGACAAAAGATGCTTGATGTTATCTGATGAAAAGAATGCTCTCTGGGCAGATGACTCAGTTGGTAAAGTGCTGGACACACGAGTCTGAGTTTGGATTCCCAGCTACCACAGAGGAGCTGCACATAGTGGCATGCTTTGTCACTCCATCACTACGAGTGCAGAGACCACTGGCTGCTTAGAGCTCACTGGTCACTCAGTCTAGCTGAATCATTGAGGTCCAAGTTCAGTGAGGGACTCTGTCTCAGAAAATAAGGTGGAGAGTGACTGAGAAAGACAACTGACTTCAATCTCTGCCTTTATATTTTTGTACACCTGTATGCACACACACACATACACACACACACACACAATGAAATTTGGAAATACTGTTGCTGTGTATGTGCCTGTGCTTGTGTGTGCACAAAGCTAAGTCCGACCTTGGGTGTCATTCCCCAGGTGTTGTCCCCCTTGTTTTTAGAGATAGGATCTCTCACAAAGGATCTCACAAAGCAGTAAGCCCTGGGGATCTGCTTGCTTCTGCCTCCCAGTGCTCAGGTTACGAACACCCAACGCCATACCCAGCCTTTTCCATTCGGATTCTAGTGCTAAGGTCTTACTCTTGCAAAGTAAGAACTTTTTTTTTTTTTTTTTTTAACCAACTGTACTGTGGCATTTTAAAACAGTCCTTCCAGGAGGAAGGGAGAAGCTCATGAAACTCAGAAGATAAACAGACAGTCACATGTCTGGAAGGCAGAAACTTGCCTTTCAAGGACCCCCTCCCCAGCAGAAAAAAAAGGAGCGAAACAGTTGCGGGAGAGGAGTGTGACTAAGCCCAAGTGTAGGGAGAGGAGGATTCTCCCTCTCCACATTCTACAAGCTGTCCAGAGGGCGCTGTAGCTTTCCTCACTTTCCTGTGAGGCAGATGCTTTTGAGCCAGTCCTGCTCCCTGTGAGTAACCCTTCACCCTTACTCCTTAGTAGCCCCAGCAGAAACTCATTGCCTCATCAAGTTTATATTGGTATAATCATTACTGTAATCTGTTGTGAGTTCCCTTTCTGAAATAATAGAAATCTGTGTGTAAAGATGAGTGTGAGCATGTGTGTGTATGTGTGTGTGTGTGTGTGTGTGTGTGTGTGTGTGTGTGTGTGTTGTGTCTGCCTAGGAAAAGTCTCTCATACACAACCAGTTGAGCTATCTCTCCAGCCCAAAGGTTGCTCTCTTAAAAAAAAATAGCATAATTTCTGGCTCTCCCCCTTTCCCCTTCTTAGTACTAGGGCCATGCTTGGCAAGTGCTAGATCTCCAGCTCTCTTTTCTTTGAGAGAGAAAGAGAAGAATCTTTAAATAGCTTTAAATGGCTTTCAAATAACCTTGAACCTACAACCCTTCTATTGTAGCCTCTGAAGAGCTAGGACTATAGGCTGGTGCTGCTAGGCCAGTTAATTTTTGCACTTCTGGTATACTTTACTTTATATAAAATTGAAGCCAAATGTAATTTTTTAAATGCATTTGTAATATGAAATGGATACTTGCTTAGTTCATTTAGCAGTTTAGGAGGGGTATTTTTCAGATGGCTTCATGCAGGCAAGACTAGCCTCCAACTTGCTGTGTATCTAAAGCTGACTTTAAATCCCTGATCCTCTTCCCTCCATTTCACTAGTGCTAGCTACAGGTATGTGCCAGCATGCTTTCATTGGGCAAATGTTTACCTAGAGCTTACTGCATGTTAGACATTGTGCTGACGATCTGATTATGAAACTGATAGAAACAGTTTCTACTTTCCCGTCACCATGAACCTCTGTTTTGTTTTGCTTTACTTTGTTTTTGAGACAGAGTCTTGTTATGTAATGAAGGCTAGCCTGAACTCAAATAGTTCAAGCTAGCCTTGAACTAGGGCCTGGCCTATCTTTGCCTCTTAAGTACTGAAGTTACAGGTTTGCACCGCTATGCCCAGCAAGAGCTTTTTAAAAAAAAAAAAAAACAAACAAACAAAAAAAACTTTGAATTCTATATATCAAAACCACACAACACAGAAATAAGAGGCTATAAAGATATAAAATTAGGCTGGAAAAGCTGCCTAAATCTAAAATGTACATTCTTTTAGACTTGGACATCTTGGAAATCAGAGATATCATAGGGTGTTGTTAAGATGTTGCCAGGCAGCTGTAGGAGGAGACACCACAAATGATACAGAGAAACTTGCAGAATCAGTGTGAGGGCCCAGAAGAAAATCTAAGATTTAAAAGAAAGAAAGATCCTTTTAAGAATTCCTGCTGACTCAAGATCTGAGGAAATAAAAAAGTTCAGCCAGGTATGGTAGTGCACATCTGTATTCCTAGTGCTCAGGAAGTTGGAGCAGAAGGATTTCCGTGACTTTGAGTAGTCAGGGCTATATACCAAGTTCAAGAATAGCATGAGCCACTCAGCAAGACCCTGTCTCAAAAACCTTAAAATAGATTAAGATTATAGGTAAGGTTACATGGGTTAATTTACTAGATGTAAGAATGATGAAATTCAGACAACTTTAATTATTTTCCCCAACAGACAAATCAGCGTAGGTAAAGCTAAGTCCAGGTCTGTCTTCATTCTTCTATCAGAATTTTGAGGAAATGGATGGCAGATAACAGAAGTACATAAACATTTGCCTAGAAATGTTTAAAGCCATGGGTTCAATCTGTGGGACATAAGACAATAAATCTAACTGCCTAGTGAAAACAAAGCAGGTTTGAATGTTCTGCTCTGCTGAGAGAAAAGGCAAAAATGGATGGTTTGATGGAAGATAATTTGCAATGTCCCTCAGTCATGGGAAATTCTTGTCCTCCCTTTCTCATAGGCCAGGACTTGCCCGCTTTCCAAGTTCCCATCCTCTTGGTTTATAGAACACAAAGCCTAATTTAATGAATAATTTGGGGCTTGCAAATTGTCTTCTTTTCAGATACTGGGATCAGAAACAGCAGAACACACCTAGCATTCCAGTTCTCAGAGTTCAGATAAAAGCAAGATGCTTTTTCAAGACGCTTTCTAATTTCATGTTGTTTTATGTTTATAAGTGGGATATTCTGGAAATGGATCATGGTCCTCATTCTTTCCTTTTACTGTTATTACTTAAAAAAAAAAAAACAACCCTTTCTACATCATCTCTGCTCATTGTGAAACTAAATGAGAGTCTCAATTACACTATCAAGTCAGCCTGCTGTAAGTACTAGCTTCTACATTTGTTTCTATAAATGAAGCAGATAATTCTGTTTTATATTACATACTTTAGGCAAGAAAAGTCTTACCAGAAATTTTTAATCCTATTTATGTAAGTTGACTTTAACTACTATGAAATGTTAAATCAACTCATGTTTTTTGATTGTTTGTTTACTTGGTGACAAGATCTTTAGGACACTTCTGTAAAGAGAAAAATGTAATTAAAATTAAGGTACCCAGAATATTTTCAGAAACTTTTGTCAACGACCTTATGAGCAATTCAGTTTTCCTAAATGTTCATGTTTTAAAAGAACAGTTACGTTTCAAATCACACCCTTAACACTATCGAGACTGAACACGTGAAACTTTATGAATTCTGAATTATACACTAGCATTACTTTGCTTATAAAGGGTTTTTTGGTTTAAGAACTCTGAAACACACGGCACTCTAAGCAATCCTTAAGACTTCAGAGGATAGACGTCCAGAGCAGGGCAGACTGGTTCGGTGTGGCTGAGTCAGCGATGAAGCTCCACAGTAAGGACAATCTTGGCTGAAATGACAAAGACCGGACCAGGACCTCCGGGGCGGGGTGGGGGGTGGAGGCGCCTGGTCGCCCTAGGTGAGAGTTCCTTAGTGCCGCCACGGAGAATCCTCTGCGACCCTGCCTCTTCCGGGCTCCGGGCCCGCCTTTTTCTGCAGGATGCCACCCAAATGCCGGCCCAGCGCCTGGGCTGCAAAGGGAATCAAAGAAAGCCCGGAGTGGGCCCCGCGGCCTCGTCCTGCCAAGGGGTGGGGCTCAACTTCTCTAGGAAAACCTGACAGGTTGCCAGGAGCGCGAGAGCGCGGTTTGGGGGCCGCCAGGGAACACCCTGCCTCGCGGCAGTCTCGTCTGTTGCCCCTAGATAACAGGCTTCGAAACCCCTAACTCTAAACGCCTTTTCACTCGATGTCCACTGCGAGCGCTCACGGATGACAGCCATGACAGTTGCATCCGGGTGTGATGATGGGCCACGTCCTGAGTCTCCCGGAAGTGACGCGACGCGGAAGGATACGCGCTCGGCCGAAGGAGGCTGCGGTGAAGAGGTCTCGGAAGTGGGTGCGATAGGCCGATGCTGATGGGACAGTAGGAGGAGCGTGGCCCTTTACTCAAACCAGGTCACTGTGCTTAAAGCCGGACATGCTGTTCCATTTTCAACAACCCGAGAGACATAAGCTGTTGTCATTGTTATTTCATATAGATGGAGAAACTAAGACCAAGAGGGCAAGCGATTTATCTAAAACCATACCAGTGGTATTTAGTCTAAGCCAGATGTTCTCTATGGAAAACTCAAATTCCTATCCTAGATCATCAGCTCTGAACGCATTTCTTCAGCTCAGTAACCATACCCATGAATTTAACGAAGGACCAGGTGTTTTTATTCTGACTTCATTGGAGGGTATAATATTTTCCTTTCTGGGGAACAAACCTTGGGAAACTGTAGTTTTAAGCCCTTTATTTAAGATTCAGCAAAATAAAACTTCACCTTCTATCAGCATACTGTGCAAAACTGACTGCAGTGTTAAAATGCAGCAACTCTGAACTGCCAAAGTGGGGTACTGGCGAAACACGATTCCAACGAGATTTCCTTGTTAGTCTGACTGTCCTGGAAAAAAAAAAAAAAATCTTGAAGAGAGTAAATGTACAGAATATTTGTACAGGTAACACCCACCACAGCAAATGGGGGAGAAGCAGGGGAAGCTCCAAGAGTCATCCCACAGTCTGAACAGTTAAGGAGGGAAGGACAGAGGCCAGCGATGTTGGTGAAAGTGTCCTAAACTGTTAACAGTCTAAGTAAGTTTCAACAACTCCATTGAGGATCCTCAATCTAAAACCAGCCGTCAAAGGAGACCTCTCTGCAACCAGTTTGCCTTATATTTGTGCTTCCTTTTCTATGGCTGCAGCAGCCTGTGGATGCAAATGAGGAAAAGGATTTCTGAGTGTAGTACATGGGACCCTTGACCAATTTTGCTCTCTCTGTTAAACAACAATAGCAGCTCAAGATTGGTTTCAAAAAAAAAAAAAATGGGAACGTTTACCATTATCTGATACCAGTACAGATGGCTGTGAGCCACCCTGTGGTTGCTGGGAATTGAACTCTGGAAGAACAGACAGTGCTCTTAACTGCTGAGCCATCTCTCCAGCACCCAGCTTTTACCACTATCAAGTACTCCTCTACCTCACAGGTTCCTGTTACACAGTTCTGGCTGACCTGGTATTTTGTAGCCTGTGGTGGCTTTCACCTTGCTGCTGTCCTCCTACCTCAGCCTCAAGTTTCAAGTCTTAAGAGAGGATTTTAGAGATGATAAGAGGAGTAGGAGTTTTTAGAGTGTTGTCACACTTCCCTACACTGCTTTAAGTCCAGGGACGCGAGACTCAATGGCATTACTCAGAGCAGTGTCTATGTATCGCCAGGGCTTGCAGAGATACTGTGGTATTTTGACACACAACTGAGAAATTCCAAGGGTAGGAGCAATGGGACAGCAAGAAGTTTTTGCAGAGGTGACGGAGAGTCACTATATTGATATTGCCATTTCTACCACAGTGTGTCAAGGCAAATGATGCATCAAGTGTGGACCATATTGGGGTGGGGGAGAGAGAGAGAGTTGGGCTAGAAGAAAAATGAGACTGTAGCAGAGAAAGCCTGTGTGGCTTGGGTAGGAATGGATAGGTGGAAGATTAATGGAGAAATTGGATGCTGCTTATCCAGGGTAATCTGCTTGTTCAAGTTTTCCTGTGGTTCTTGCTTCTTTAGAGCCAAAACTCCTAAGTTTCTCTTCCTGAGACACAGCTTTTAATGGCATTCTATGGTCTCACAAAGCCATGTGGAATGGCAGAATAAAATAGTGAATTTCTGATCCTGCTGCCTCTACCCTATAACAGTGGTAGAATTCTGCAGACTTTAATTTTTAACTAATTTTTTAAAACTTTTCTGTGTGTGTGTGTGTGTGTGTGTGTGTGTGTGTACGCGTGTGCACATTCACATGAGGCCAAGTATCCTGCTCCATCATTCTCAGCCTTACTCCCTTGAGACAAGGTCTCTCACTAGGCTGGCAGCTAGGGAGCCCTAGAGATCTTCCTGTCTCCCTCCCTCCACTCAATGAGGTTGCAGGAGTATGCTCCATGCTTGGTTTTTCAGTGGATGTTCAGGGTTTAAACTCAGGTCTTCACGCTTGTGCAGAAAGATCATTAAACAGTGAACCATTTCCCTAGCCTCAGGTAAACATTTTCGAGCATCTGCTTCATGTTAACCACAGTGTTTTATCTTTGGGTGCAGAATGGGGAACAAATACAATAATACCATGAATAATAACATAATAACATAAAAAAATTCAAGTACTACAATACAGGTATCTCATTTTTAGAGAGGAGCTGGCCTTGAGGATCAATACCTGTCTTTGCACTAATTGGGAGCATGGAAGGATCCAGAAAACCAGCAACTCAAGTATCTTGTTTGGTTGCCCGTCTCTGCCCAGTCTGAAGGAGGGTCAGGAGAACTTAGAGTGATCAGGAAAGCTGCTTGCTCCTGGGGTTGCTCCCGGCCTGTCCCCTGACGCTGTAGTTATAAATGGCTACCCCTTCAATGAGAGTCCTGGAAAAATACCCCAGGTGGGACCAATGAGGGAGAAGTGCAGGGATTCTGGAACGGGGAAGACCCCAGAATCCTATAAACTTGTATCCAGTGCCTCATCACGGGCTTACAACTCTGGGGCCCCTCTTATGCCTTCAGGAGCTGTTTATCTGTTTTAATGTAATTTGTTATTTTTCTTCTCCTTCCTGTGGCTGTTGCTTTTCTGTTCCCTGTGGTTGTAGCCCTCATATTCCTGTCTGTCATTTTCACTTTCCAGGCACCAGCCCCTTTCGAGTACTTGGCCCTGGCACTTCCACTGGTCACTTTCACGTTCTAAGCACCACTGACCTTCTCATTGTCTGAGTTTGTTTTCTCTCCTGGTTGTACAATAATTATTTGGTCATGTTGGTTCCTCTAAATGACAATCCCTTACCCCCACAACACTCAAAAACACATCCAGTTCTGCTGGAAGCGGACAGCAGCTCCTAGCAAACTGCTTTCCTTTATTTTACAATGAAGACCTCACTCAAGGCCAGGAAGAACTCTAAAGCTAAGTTCATAGTTAATTTTCAGTAGACACTTAAGGACCATAAACCATGAAAAAAGGTAGTAAATAAAATCAATGGCGAATTGATAATGAATAAAATGCATACTCCTAGCCTAAGGACAGAAACAGATTTAATACATAGGTAAGTGTAAGTTGTTTTGTAAGTCAGTTACAGGTCTTGGAAATGAAAATTTTGACTGTAAAAAGTATAGTTTAAGATCATCAATAAGGTTAAGACAGGTCAAAGGGACCCCACCCTCCCGAGTAGCTCATGGTGAGGGGTTCAGTGTTATTAAATACCATTAAAATATTAATTTCTTAGGTCTTTATTATAAGCTTCCTATAATTTCCTCCTTTTGACTGAGCAAGAATCAAGAATGGGCCATTTGCTCACTTGCACGGAAGCCTGGCTGCTCTAATCGTGGAACTCCTTTTTCCTTGGCAACTGGCTGACCTGCCCAGGGCAGTCCAGCCTTGTTGAACACCCCATGGCTTTCAGAGAACTCTATTTCAGCTCCATGGACCACGGCAACCATGGCTGCTGTTAGAACCCAACTGTTCTTTCAGGAGAACTTGCTCCAATCACAGGCACTCTGGGAACTCAAGAGTGGAACTGGGGGGGGGGGGGCCTCTAGTGTGGGCAACACAAGCTTCAGGGAACTCTAGGTGATCCAATAAGTCCTGCAACTGTTCTCACTCAGGATAGGAAGGGGAAGCACCTTCCACAATGACTCGGCAAAAAGCCTGTGATTGCTATTTTAGGCTTCTGGCCGGTTCATAGATGAGGCATCTGCAAAGGGTAAATGTAAGCTGTGAATGGTCAACAGGAAGCCACTCACACACAAAGCTGTGTTTGCTAAAACTGACCCAATCATCCAGCTTTCCAACATTTGGCCTCAGGAAAGGCTTCTCCCAAATGCCTTCTCCCTAAGGATCTACCATGTAGCCCACACTAGCTTTGAACTCACCTTCCTCCTACCTCAGCCTCCAAACTGCTGGGATTACGGGTGTCCACCACTGTACCTGGCTTCTGAATATACTTTTATTGCTTCCTTGAAGTCCTTTTTACAGGTAGTTTGGGCTTAGCTGGTTATATGGAAAACCAGAGCTCCACAACAGAGATTTTAGCCCCAAACCCCCTAGTGGTGAGAAGGAGGCTGAAGAGTTCAGGGATGAAATCAGCAAAGCTGGAATCCAGGAGGGCAAGGAGACTTAAGGAAACTACAGGCAGAAGCTTTCAGCCCTGGCATCCGGAAGAATTCCTTAAACACCAACAGCACTAAAGAGCCGAGGGTCCCAATACCCACTGCTTGAGAGCTGTCACGCTAGCTGCTGGGTGCTGGGCTGCTGCCACTCAAAACCTACAACAACCAATAATCTTCTGACCAGAGCAGCTGGAACTGTAAGTCTTTGCTTTTGAAATAGCCTCTGGGTTCGAAGGCCAGCTTATAAGCTTCTGCTGCTGGAAAGCTCAGGAATACCAAAATTAAAGGGAGCTGCTCCTTGCCTGTTCATGATTTCCATCTGAATGGAGCAAAGGGACCCTTGTTCAGCCATCTGTGATGGTAAAGTGATATGTTAACAACAGAAGAAGAGTAAGAGGAGACATCAGAATAACTTAGTCTGAACAGTGCTCACTATGCTGACAGTATCACCATATATGTATGCATATAAAACTCACGGGCAGCTCTCAGCAAGCTTGTGGGGAGTCCCCTAACCTTTTAACCTAGGAGACTAGAAAGCACAGAAAGAATCCATACATCAGCCAAAGCCATGTTCTCATTCTGAACCTGTAGTCAAAGAACCTTTCAAGTCAAATGATGAAACGGTGTATTTTAAGATATTTCAAGAATTCATAACTGTACCACAGGCAGGAGTCCTCTCAAAAGAAAAAGAACAAGATCCAAGAAAGAAGATTGCTTGTTGTTTAGGGAAATACTACTTATAGAAGTTTTCTTTAAAATTTTTAATTTTAAAATTAATTTATTAAAATATATTCCATACAATATATTTTTATCATATTCTTCCCACTCCCTCAATTCCTCTCAGATCCTCCCCACCTCACTACCCACCCAACTTCATGTTCTTTCTCTTACTCTCTCAAAGAAAAAAAAACAATAAAAAATTAAGCCAAAGGAAAAAACCAAACCAACCAACCAAACAAACAAAAACCTTAACCCAATAAGATAAACCATACCAAAACCCAAAACAACACACACAAACATGGACTCTATTTTGTGTTGGCCAACTACAGGCTCCTGGACATGGGGCCTCTCCTGGCGTGTAGCTGATAGAGCAAGTGACAGTACATTGGAAAAACTTATTCTCCCTTTCCAGTAGATATCAACTGCACATAGCTTCTTGGGTTGGTGTGGAACTTTGTGGTCTCTCCCTTCTTCATCCTGAGATTTTGTTTGGCTTGAACTTATGCAGGTTTTGTGAATGCTATCACAGTCTCTGTGAGTTCATATGTGTATCAATCCTTTTGTGTCTAGATGACCTGGCTTCCTTGGAGTTATCCAATATTTCTGGCTCTTACGATCTTTCCTCTTCCACATGGATCTCTGACCTTTGAAAACAGCAGTTTGATGAAGCTATCCCATTAAGGGCTGAGTACTCCAAAGTTCTCTACTCCTTGTCCAGTTGTAGGTCTCTGTGTTAATTACCATCTGCTGCCAAAAAGAGCTTCACTGCTAAAGGGTGAGTGGTGCTCTGACCTGAGTCCCAGCCTAGGGAAGCAGCTGTCAGTCACTGCCTGAGAGTGGTTATGCGAGTCAGCGGTGTTATTTCTTCCCTTTGAAGCTGGGTAGTTCATACCAGTTCTCTAATGGCAAAGTGCACCTAAGTGGACTTCCGAGGGTTCCAAAATATTGTTTCTGCCTAACTCTCTCATATTGGGAAGTTTACTCTGGGAGAACCAGCCACCATGCTGTAAGGAAGCCCATAGTAATCTACGAACAGATCACCTGGAGAGACTCTCAGGGAAAGAAAATGAATCTCTAGCCAGCATCCATCACCAGCTTTCCAAGTGATAATATCTCAAGTTAGTCCAGAATCCAGGCTTTCTCAGTCTTCCAAATAAGGACCTAAACACCATACAGCAGAGATGAGCTATTTCTATTCTTTGTTTGAATCTGACCACACAGAATCTGTAAGCATGAAAGTTGTTTTATAACACTGAGCTCAGGAGTCTTTTTTATAATCACAAAATCTGAAATATTAGTATGATAGGTAAGCTGTACAAGGAAAATATTGGCATGAAAATGGACTGAATATTAATTATGAACAAGGCTAGAAGGAGGAGTAAGTTTAGGAACTGGTGAGATGACTCAGTTGGCGGCAGGCTTGCCTCGCATGTCTGAAGGCCCTGGAAGCCAATAAGATGCTATATTTGGCAACACACACTTGTTAACCCCAGAGGTAGCACAATGGGAGGTAAGAAGTAGCCAAGATTGTCCTCTGACCCCCACATATACCCATGCATGCAAATGTACGCCCCACATGTACACACATCCCTACACACAAAAGAGTAAATTTAAGTCCAACAGAGTATCATAACCATTTAAGGGTAAAGATGAGATAAAAAATACCTGCTTCTTCTTGCAGTGGCTGGTAATGAACACAGGGATCCACAACTGGACAAGGAGTAGAGAATGAGAGACTTTGGAGAGCTCAGCCATAAATGGGTTATCTTTATCAAACTGCTGTTTTCAAAGGTCGGAGATCTATGTGGAAGAGCCCAAGGAAGCATGGTTACTCAGACACAAAATGATTGATACACCTATGAACTCACAGATACTGTGATAGCATTAGTAAGTCCTGCACAAGTTCAAACCAAACAAAATCTCAGAGACCACAGATTCCAACCCCTCATTCACTTCACTTTCAGTTTTAAAAATCACTTTTAGTGTTTTTATGAGAGACATCTGAAGATAGTGTTGTGCCCAATTCTTGAGACTTCCAAAAGACCTCTAGGCATCAAGTCTATTGCAAAAAACATGAGGATCTTTATTCACAGCTTGAGCTGGGACTCTTACAGACACCAAGGCACTGGTATCCAACTAAGAGCTCTGAGCTCAGAACTGAGGATGATTTATAGGTCCCAGTCCCACCCAGCATGCCCAAAAGAGGGGAATTCCAACCTGGCAAGCATCTGTTGGTTGAAACACAAAAGGGAAGGTTGCATTTTAAAACGATTGGCTGTGAAAAGGTGCCAACACCATAAAAAGTTCTGTCTTTCTTTGTTCTCTCTTCTGTGTGTAGGGGGAACATCTGGTCTTGGGTTTCAGTTAGAATGTCCTGACCTGTGCTGATTGGCTGTTGCTAGGGGAGAGGGACTATATGAGCCGGTTTCCTGGCAACAGTATCTCTAGTGAGTGGAAAGGAATGCAGCAAGGCTGGTTCCTCCCCACAGCTGGCCAGAAAGGTCTTGAGTGCCTGGCCTTTGTTTAGGCTTGTGCTTTAAACTTTAATCCAATAACCCAAAAACCTAATTTTTAATTATTTGGTCTATCAATTGCACTACAAGAGGTGAAAAACAAAGAGACAAAGAATATTCGGGGAGACCTTGTCTAGTAAAGAGAGCTTTACTATCTTTACTATCAGACAAAACAGCTTACTGAGAAATGACTAAGGGTAGCAAAAGAGAGAGTGCCGTATTACTAAGGTGACAGCCCATCATTGGATCTGTGAACTTCACTGCATAGAGCTTTGTGGACTCAAATCACAAGTCTGTACTCAATAGAAAAGAAAAGCTAATTCAGAAAAAGAGCCAAGAGAACCTCCTGGTCGTAGAGCTCTTCTATTGCCCAGATATTTATTAGAATTATATAGACCATGTGCTGTGCTCATTTTCACCTTGTGAAGCTAAGCATCTATAGCAGTTTTTTCAGACTGTCCCCACACATTCTCTATTTGGTGAGTAGGGATAATTCTCACGCGCTTTTTGTTTGTGTGTTGTTGTTTTGTTTGTTTTTTATTTTATTTCCAGATAGGATGCATAGAATCTTACCACGTAGCTGGCTCTTCTGGAACTCACTATGTAGACCAGGCTGGCCTCAAACGCACAGAAATCCACCTGCCTCTGTCTCCCAATTGCTAAGATTAAAGGTATGTGCCACTACACCTGCTTGCAGGAGCTTTTGTTAAGGACCTCACATCAAAGCCTTATCCACACTTGTGTAGCCAACTGTAGCCATTTCCTCTGAATTGAAACAGTCCCTCCTGGAGTGAAGAGGAAGGCTCCTAAGACTCAGAAAGTAACTGAAACTTACTAGATGCACAAGGCCCCACCCACCCTCAAGTTATAAAAGCAGTAAACAATTTCTGAGGAGAAGAGACCAGGCAAGCCATCTACAAGGTATGGGAGAAGCTTCATGAGTTATCAAAACCCGTGCTGAGGTAGGCTGTGCTCCTGGTCTGAGTCACCTACATTCCTTTAAGTAACCTATTACCTGTGTCACTCCTGCTGGGGTAGGCTCTGTACGTGCTCTGAGTCACCTATACTCCTTTATGTAATCTCTTCCCTATGTTCCCCAGGAAGCTCAGTGGTTACCAATCACGTCTGTGATCTATCTTAGGTGCCCTATCTGGGCATTCCCCAAGATAAGTCATAACACCTAGATATATAATTGGGGGCTTTGTGTTCATATTGTGCTGACACATTTTTTTGTTGTTGTTGGTTTTCAGTTTTTGTTTTGTTTTTTCAAGACAGGGTTTCTCTTTGTAGCCCTGTTTATAGACTAGGCTGGCTTTCAACTCACAGAGATCCGTCTGCCTCTGCCTCCCCAAGTGCTTGAATTACAGACGTGCTCCACCACACCTGGGAGGCTGAGACATTTGAAAGTGACTGTATTTCCCATATGAGAGACACCTGAGTAATTGGGGGAGGGGCACATGGTGAGATGGAGCAGGCAGCCACTGAGATGGTGTCCAGTGATTCTTGTCATTTGACATTAACAAACTGTTAACAGACTCTCCTGTAACAAAACAGATGTCTCTTTGGTTAAAATTACAGAGTAGAAATGAGAGAAGAGGAAGCTAAGAGTGTGTAATAAACGGCAGGTGGCTTGCACCTTGTTTTCTCTCAGATTGGTTGCTGTGGTAGAAGCCAGCTGCCATGCCAGAGTACATGCAATAACAGCCTGCTAGGCATGGGAGACACGTGAAAGCTCATCCTTAACCACAGTCAAGCTGTGATGGCATGTCTAGTAAGTCCCCATGACTGCTGTTAGCTTTGTGACACAGTGCCCGAGACACCTTGCAATGATGATCCTAGGTCCCTCACCCACACAAACTGCAATAAAATAATAAATGATGAATTTGTGAAACTTGAGGCACTTATTAATGCAATTATAAATTGCTAATGGAGACATTTCCCCCAGATCTGAAGGTCTATTTTCCCACAAAAACTATAAACACAATATATATTTCAAAGTCATGCTAGAGATGTAAAGCCAAGCTGCTGAAAACAGACAAGTAGAAATGCTTAAGAGCAAAACTCATTGGAGAGATGACTCAGTAGTGGTTAAGGACACTTGTGATTCTTCCAAAGGACCCAAGTTCAGTTCCCAGAAATCACATCAGTTAGAACCACCTGTAATTCCAGTTCCAGGGGATTTGATACCTTCCAGATTCTGTGATCACCTGCACATATGTTGTATACCCTCACACAGAGACACTTGCCCACATATAAATGAAAATAATAATTAAAGAAGTCTTTAAAACAAAACTCAGATTAAAAAATCTTCAATGGAAAGAAAATTGGATATATAGTCATGATATGTATATAGAAACAGTGAAAGCCAAAGACAATGTAAGATACCTTCATAGCTGTGCAAGAAAACAACTGTCAACCTAGATTCCACACCAACCAAAAATGAAATAGTGAAGGTAAAGTAAATACAGCTTCAGGCCAATAAACACTGAAAAATTACTTGAAAGCGTGTACTTAAAGATATAATTAGCCAGGCATGGTGGCACATGCCTTTAATCCCAGCACTCAGGAGGCAGAGGCAGGCAGATCTCTGTGAGTTTCAAGTCTAGCCTGGTCTACAGAGTGAGTTTTAGGACAGCCAAGAAGAAAGAAACCCTATCTTGAAAAAAGAAAAACAAAACCAAAAAACAAAAAACAACCAACTAGTAACAAAAACAAGCAAACAAATAACCTCCCAAAAGCAACAATGAAAAAATATTAAAAAAATATATCATATATATTTTCAGGGAGAAGAAAAGGAGTCCTACATGGAACCTTGGAGTTATAAAATATTATGAAACATGTGGAAATATATCTGAAGTCATTATTTCTGTCTAAAGCAGTAATAACAATGTTGGCTTTTAAAATATGAAGGCAACTAAAGTACATAAAAGATAGGACCAAATGAAATAATATGTTCTTATTTCATTGACCAGGAAAAGACTGAAACACTAATATATACCAGAAGTTAATAAATCAAAGATGAATAATACATGTTACAGATAAGGTACTTAAAGACAGAAAATAGATTAGTACCAAGCTGACAGACTAGACAGAAATAATAAAACACTTCAAGTCCAAAAGAAAAAAAAAAAGCAAGAATGTGAACATTAAAAGGTAAGGAAAACGTAGGTTAAGATAGAAGCTTTAGGTTCAAATGTATTCTTAGTTACATTAAATGTAAATGACTATATAGCCCAATTGGAGGTAACAATGTCAATACCAGGAAGAAAGGCAATCCACTGTTGAGAAGAGACACATTTGAATGATGTCACGTCAACACCAGCTTAAAGACAGAAAAAGTATGCTGTAGGGAAAGATGTATTACTAGAAATAACCTCATTTCATAAAGAAAAACATTCTGTTTACTTGGAGGATATAGCAATTTGTGTACTGCATAAAATAAAGGGACAGAACTATCAGGAAAAAAAAAAGACACATCTCAATTCATAGTGGAAAATCCATTATCTTTTATCAGCATATATTAACTGTATTCATGTTGGAAATTTGAGAGTATTTTTTTTTTGTTTTTTTTCAAGGCAGGGTTTCTCTGTGTAGCCTTGGGTGTTCTGGAATCTCTTTGTAAACCATGCTGGCCTTGAACCCACAGCAACCCACCTGCCTCACTTCTTTTCAACTTTTAAAAAAGTTGTTGGTTTTCTATTATTGTGTGTGCATGTGTGTGTGTGTATGTGAGAGAGACAGAGACAAAGACAGCTAGAGAGAAGAGAAAGATCACAGTGTATATTAGCAATGTATAAGGGATATAGAAAACATCCACAAACAGGAAAATGATAAAATAATGACAATGAGGACTGAGAGATGGCTCCGCAGTTAGGAGACTGTCTGCTCTTCCAGAAGTCCTGAGTTTCAATTCCCAGCAATCACAGGGTGGCTTACAACCCTCACAAGAAGGATCTGCTGCCCTCTTCTGGCATGTAGGCATACATGCAGATAGAGCACACATACACATAAATTAAATAAATAAGTCATAAAGAAATAATGACAATGAAGTTAGCACTTAAAGAAAAAAAAATGACAAAAAGAGGAAATGAATGGCTGGAAAATGTACTGAAGATAATGTATGTGATTCAATGACGTCACTTTCAACACACTTTGTTTCTAAGACTGTACTTTTTTCCCCTTTTGGTGTTGGCAGTCTGACCTAGGGCCATGTGCAATGCTAGGCAAGTACTCTGCTACTGAGCTGCCTCCTCCAGGTAAGATTGTACTTTCTGGAAAATAAACGGGGGGGGGGGGAGGAGAATTGTTTTTAGCTAGTATTTTTAAAACCATATTCAAAATTTGTCCTGCCTATAAGAAGTGTAGGGTAAAGATGGAGCAGAGCTTGAGGGAATGTCAAGCCAATAACTGGCCCAACTTGAGACCCACCCCATGGGAGAGAGCCAACCCCTGACACAATTACTGATACTCTGCTATGCTTGCAGACAGGAGCCTAACATAAGTGTCTTCTGAGAGGCTTCATCCAGCAGCTAATGGAAACAGATAGAGCAACCTACAGCTAAACAATAGACTGAGCTTGGGGTATTTTGTGGAAGAGTGGGAGGAAGGATTGACGGAGCCAGAAGGGTCAAAGACACCTACAGGGTCAAGAAGACCTACGGAGTAAATTAACCTGGGTGCATGGGGGCTCACAAAGTCTGAACCACCAACCAAAGAGCATGCATGGGCTGGCACTAGGCCACCTACACACAGGTGGCAGATGTGAACCTTGGTCACCGTGTGGGTCCCCTCACAATTGGAGTGTGGAGCTCTCTCTGTTACCAACCTTTGGATCCTTTTCCTCTAGCTGGGCTTCCTTGTCTGGCTTCTGTGGGAGAGGATATACTTAGTCCTATTGTGACTTGACTGCCAGGGTGGGTTGGTACCCATGGGAGGCCTCCCCTTCTCTGAGAATAAGGAGAGAGGAAATAGCATGAGGTGGCATGAGGTGGGACTGTGAGGAGTGGAGGGAGGGGGTTAGGATCAGGCTGTAAAGTGATTAAATAAGTGAATGGGAAAAACTGTATTCAAATGACAAACATATTTAATAGTTATATTCTTAAAACTTTGTGCTATTTATATGTATCTATTGTGTTTGAAAAGTTTAATGTCTGGGGTTCTCAGTTGTCGAATTTGGTTAATATTTAAAATATTTAAAGAAACTCTACTATATGAAATGATATATAACTATTTATTTATTTGTCCTGATCTTAGAATAGTTTGCACAATATAAATTAGGAAATATGCTGAATCTCTGTCTTAAAATTTATCCCAAGAATGAAGAGACAGCTAATGGAATGGAATAAAATATTTGCTAAGCTATTCATTAGACACTCAAACCCTATTTTATGTATTTTCAAATGGGCAAAGGACTTTTCCAAAGAAGAAATCCAAGCAGCCTGTACACATATGAAAAATGCTTTGTATCACTAGCTATGAGAGAACTGCGAATCAAAACCACAATGAGCAATTTTGTCACCCTGGTTAGAATGGTTATTGTTTAAAAAAACAAACAAAACTGAAATAGCAAATTTTAGTGACAGTGCCCAGAAAATGAAACTTTCAAATAGTGTTGTGTGGTCCAAGAGGTAAAATGCTTGTCACACACAAACTTGGCCACCTGATTTAATCTCAGAATGCAAACAAAGATGAAAGGAGAGAATTCAATTCTGCACAGTTGTTCTCTGACCCCCATATGCATGTCTACCAAGAACAAACTTTAACAAATAAAAAAGTCGTAAATGTAAATCAGCACTATTGCTGTGGAGAACAATAGGAAGTTGCTTCAAAAAGTGCAAGTAAATCTCTTATAGATCTGGTTACCCACTTCTGGGTGTAAATCCAAAGGAAATGAAATCCACACACCAGAGAGATATCTGAATTAGCATGAATTAGCATGAATTAGCATCTGAGTACATGCTAATTGCCTCAATATTTAATTCACAGTAGATTAAGACAGGGAATTAACATGGTTGCCCATTAACAGGTGATCAAACAAAGAAAAATTGGATACATACAAGAGAATATTTGGCCACAGAGAAGAATGAAATCTTGTAGTTTGCACCAAAAAGAGTGGAGCTAGATAAGATGAAGCTGAGTGAAACAATCCAGACACAGAAAAGCAGTTGCTTTATGTTGCTCTCCTGTGTGGAAGTATTAAATAAAGTCAATGTGAACATAGAACAGAGACTTTTAGAAGATGTGAGTGGGAGAGCACGAATGGAGGGAAGCTGAGTCATTCCAGGCACATTGTATGCATATACCAAAATATTACACAGAAACCCACTGATGTGCTCAAGCAATGCTAGCAAGAAAAATAAAAACTGCATTTAGCCAGATGTGGTGGTTCAGACTTGCACTCTAGCCCTTGAGAAGCAGAGGCAGGAGGATGGCAATTTCATAGGCAATGTGGTAAGACTGGCTCTAAGTGAGTTAAAATTTTGCAAATATTCCATTTTTCAGTGCTCATTTTAAGGTCAGTGATATAAATAGGAGATCCAGTTTGATGTTTGCTACACAAATCTTCTATACCCCAGCCCTGACAGACCTGTCCTTTAATTACAATCACTCAATTGTTTTCATTTAATTTTTAGATTTTGTTTTTATAAAAAATGTTGCATTGTTATGTACAAGTTCAAGATTGTAATACTTTCTTTTTTTATTCTCTAAAGATTTATTTATTTATTTATTTAATGTTCAGCCTGCATGTGTGCCTGAAGTCCAGAAGAGGGCACCAGAGCTCACTATAGAAGGTTATGAGCCACTATGGGGTTGCTGGGAATTGAACTCAGGACCTTTGGAAGAACAGCCAGCACTCTTAACCTCTGAGCCATTTCTCCAGCCAGTGATACTTTCTTAATAGATTGTTCTTTTTATTATTACTCTTGAGTGACTATTTTTTCATCTCTATGAGAGCTTTTGTCTATAACTGATAGTTTTGACCCATTTTACTGATATACCCTATTTCCCTTCACTGTTTTCTTGGTATGTCTTTCTATCCTTTGCTTTTAGACCCTCTGTATACTTTCATTTTAGTTTTTCTCTTGTACATAGCTCAGAGACAGCATTTATTTTTGGAATTCAGTCTCAGAATCAGTCTTGCATTGTCTAAGCTTAGTTTGTTAAAATAGTTATTAATACATTTGGATAATTTTTTATTGTAGTATTATTAAATTTTTATGTTTTCCTTTTCTTATATTGGATGAAAAATATGCATTACCTTTTTATTTTCTCCTGCATTAGAAACTCTGGGATCTGTATCTATTCTTTAGTAGTCATCCTTAAGGCTTGATGTATGTAAATTTTTAGCAGTGTTCACATTCAGTTTTCTTACCTTTGTTCTGAATGTAATAAGGTGTTAACCTGCTAAATGCTAAGCCTTACTGTTAGCATATAGGCAGCCTGCCCAAATCTCCTGTTACACACTTTAAGCATCAATTTTTTTTGAAGATAGTCTTCTCAAAGAATTAATTTTCTGAAATACTTTGTAAGTTTCAAAAATCTACAGTTTGTTAATTGTAGATTAACAAATCTGTGATCTTCCTTCCCTCCAGGTTGACTTACCTTCTGGCAAAGTTCAACATGTCTAGGAAGGTGGTATTATTTGTTTATTCTCCTTATGTGGCAAGTACCTTTATCCCACCTTCATTGTACTATTATTTTAGCTAGTGTAGAGTCCTAGGTTGATAGTCATGTCCTCTTTACATTCACCAAATCCAGACATTGTCTTACAGTATCTATGATGCTCTTGGACGGAGATGGTTTTTACTCTGTAATTTGCATTTACTCTTTTTTCTTGCTGTCTTAATTGGGTTTTCTATTTCTATGAAAAGACAACATGGCCATGGCAACTCTTATAAAGGAAAACATTTAATTGTGACCAGCTTACTGTTTCAGAGGTTTATCTATTGTCATCATGGTAAAAGGCATGGCAAGACATAGACATGTGCTGGAGAGGAAGCTGAGAGTTCTACATCTGAATCCACTGACAGCAGGAAGAGACTGCCACACTGGGCATGGCTTGAGCATCTGAAATCTCAAAGCCTGCCTCCAGTGATCACTTTCTCCAACAAAGTTGCAACTGCTCCAACAAGGCCACTCCTTCTAAAAGTGCCATTTTCTATGGGCTTATGGGGGCCATTTTCATTAAAACCACAAGATTTAAATCTTTTCTTAGCTTTTATTGTTTTAAAACATCACTATAGTATGCTCAGATGTTTTTATTACCCTTCTCAGTGCTCATAGTTTTTTTTCATTGTTGTTATTTTGGTTTTTTTTTATGGAAAATTATATCTTCAATTTTGAAGAATGCCAAGACTGTGTGTTTTCAAGTTCTGTTTTTCCACACATTTGTGTGCTTCTGGCTGGAAACATTCAACCTATTCTCCATGCTCTTAGCTGTCCTGTGTTTTCCTGTATTTTTCTCTATGCCTCTCCCTGTCTCTCTCTCTCTCCCCTCTTTTATTCTCTGAATTTCAAGGCAATTCCTTAGTACTGTTTTCACAGGTATCTTCTTTTCTATGGTAGCCACAGCAGACTTTTTCCAGTTTGTTCACTTACAATATTTTAATACTGTATTTTACTTCTGATATTTAAAATTGTAGTTCTTTCATTATTACTATTTTTTTGAGACTGTCTCATAGTGCCCCAGGCTGACATCTAACTCATTGTTTGGGCAGCGATGGCCTATCTCACGATCCTCCTGCCTTCTCATTGTCAAGTGTTTGTATTGTAGGAATAATCCGTTACACATAGCATTCAATTGTAATTCTGATAGATTATTCATGGTAACAATGGCAAAGTACTGACATTTGAAAATATGCTGTGCTTTATTTTTGACTACCTCCTGATCTTTTGCTCATTCTTTTTTGCATAATTCCGTCACTGATCCTTGTGAAGATGTTCTGTTTGTTCTAGAGTAAATTTGTGTTCTAACGCTGGATTTTACTGATTCCTTTCCTAATGATATATTGCTTAGTAGGGTTTGGAGGTTCAGTTGGATGGGAAGCTTATCCTCCTGTTATTTCTCTTGTTCTCACTGTATATTAACTTGTGGCTCACTCTTCCCTTCTCTTTGTTTTGAAACTGTCTTTCTCAACCCACTTGGCCTCTGGTCTAGAGTAAATTGAGGCTGTTTCAACTCTCTGTAGGGCTAGTGGGTGATTTTTGTATTGTCTCTGGAACCTCCTTTTACTATCACTCTGAGATTTTCTTGTACTAAATCTTGAGTTATATGTATTATTTTCCAATTTCTGTGCTTTGGTCTTTCTTGGTTTAATTTTAGGGAACCATTAACCATCTTGGAAAGATTGTTTGGTAAAGTTCAGAGATTTGTATTTTCTTGAAAATATCCTAATTTTACATTCATATTTAATTAATCATGCATTCCAGCATAAAGATGAATCAGAACACTTTTACACCTTAAAACATGGAAGATCACTTTTATAAGCAGAAAGGCAAGAAATAGCCTACAGAGATTACCTATTTGATAATAGGTAATTATCAAATTATCAAACAAATGTGGCTTGACATTTGTTTAGTTGGGCGTAATTTGATAGCCTCCAGTCTAGGATTGTTTGATGGGTTAGCTTCTGGGAGTGACTGAAGTTGCCTTGCATAGTTAATCTATATTCTCAGATCAAGTTTCAACCTGCTTGTACATCAAGCTAAGTTGTAGTTAGTTCACTTAGACTTTTCTTTGGGCTAATTCCTATAGAGGATGGTTTGGTCGTATTTATTAAGGTCAACCACATTTTGAAGATAATTGCTTCAGAGTCTTTGTCAAGGATCTGGTCTTTTTCAGGGGAAGGTTTCTGTTGTTTCTTATTTCCCTTTCAAATGGATACTTCCTTATTTTTTTAATGCCTTGAGACAGTTGTTTTAAAAACTGGACTGTTGTGTCTAATGATGTGATAACCCTGATTATGAGATTCCCTGGAACAACATGCTCCAGAACCAGGATGAGGTTTCCCTCACCTTCTCTCAGCTTGTTGGCTTTTGACATTTTGTTTTTGATTGTTCTAGTGTATTCTTCATGCCACACCATGTTAAATGTCCACACAGGTGTTTCTGAGAGTATGCCTTTCTCTAGGAATGTGCAATGAGATTCTAATTTCCCCTGGATGTGCAGTTGGTTTGAATGTACAATTCTTCAATGTCTGCTTCTGGAAATGACGGAAAGAAAAATGAAAGCAAGGGAAAAGGCACGGGCCCTTTAACTGCCCTGACAGTTGCTTCAGCCTGCGGAGGAGGGATTGCAACCTTAGCCTGCAGCAGGCTTGTGTGACCACTGTGCAACAATGCCTCTTCCCCTTTATGTCTATATGTCTATGATTAGAAGTAATGATCAGTAGTCCCAATACAGAGCCCAGCTGGATGTAGCCTTGGTCTCTCATGCGTGAGCTACTATGTACCCAATAACCACTGCCACAAAGCATAACAAAATGGAAGGAAAGAAGGGAGGGAGAAAAGAAAGAAGTAAGAAAACCCAGATCTTTGGTATGTGCAGAACAAACTTGTTTCTTATTGCATGTTCTGGCTTTTCCTCTAGGAACAAGAATCTAGGTATTTTCCTAAAGGGACTACAGAAGCAGGCATAGGCTATTAGCTAAAATGAACTAAAATTACTAGCAGTCAGTCTAGACAAGACTTCCTTTGGAAAGCTGGAAGCCTTCAGTGGACTTCAGAGTTCCAAAATAGTTACTTCAGACTGATTCTGACAAACAGCTCTTGACCTGATAGATAGGCACCTGGTGCTTACTCCCTTGCTATCATCCCAGAGTTATCTCCAGATGCCTCTCTTTCTGTACGTCTTCTGTGGATAAAGGTTAAATTTATATCTACTTCATGAAGTGTATTAATTTTAAATAATTGATTTAAAATCTATATTTCTCTGCCAATAATTGTCTAGGTTAAGAGTCTTCTAAACTCACTATTTTTCAGGTAAGTGTTTGAATCCTTCCAGTACACTCTGAGCTAAGAGTGGGATGCTGACTGTATGTTTTCTAGCTACTCAGCTGCTTTGGGTTTTTGGGAAAGGCAACAGAGGTAATCTGTTTCCTCACTTAAATCTGTTGAATTTCTATCTGTTCCCTTAAGGTGAAGCTCCTTTGATGCAGTTGGTTCCTTGTCTCTGACTAAGGAAGGCTGTCTTGGTGACTTGGCCAGCTAAAGTGAAGACTGTGGGGTATAGACATTTTTTTCTTTCACTCCCAGTTGATTTATTATGTAACAGTGATTTCCAGGCTATTCTTTTCCTTTTCTTTCTTTAATTTTTTTTTGTTTTATGTATATGGGTGTTCTACCTGTGTGCATGTCTAAGAGAGCACCTGATTCTCTAGAACTGAAGTTATAGATGGTTGTGAGCCTTGATGTGGGTGTTGGGAATAAAACCCAAGTCCTCTGAAAGTGACTAGGGCTCTTAACTGCCGAGCCATCTCTCCAAATCCCATCACTTCCTTTTCTCTACAGTCTAATTTTCCTTTCCTGTTAGAAAATCAGTGAACTGCAAAGTGACCTGATCTTAAGTCAGCTTCTCTCTTTCTCCCTATGTCAACTATGTCAACTGTTAAAATTTTTAAAAATGATTTTTGTTGTTTTGTTTTATGAGACAGGGTTTTCTCTGTGTAGCCTTGGCTGTCCTGGACTCACTTTGTAGACCAGGCTGATGTCAAAACCACAGAGATCTGCGTGCCTCTGCCTTCCCAAGTGCTGGGATTACAGGCATGTGCCACTACGCCCAGCTAAAAAAGAATTTTTAAATGTCTTCATTTCATTGTTTAGAGCCAAAAATTATCAACTCAAGGCCAATCATTTCAGCTTTCATTTATATTCTTTTCTGTATGTCTTTTACTTCTGAAATAATTTTCTAATAAACTATCATCTCATCTATAAAACTGCACACTTCAAAAACCTAACAATATATATTATTATTACACTTTAATGTTAGCGTAATGTTAATGTGATTAATTAGTGTAAAAAATACACTAACAAATATCTTCAGTCTTCAGAGTTTCAGTTGTCCCTTATCCATGTTTGTTTGCTTACTCCAATCAGGACCAAAGAAGCATCCATACTCCCATCTCTTTTATAAAATCTTCCCCACCTTTCTGTGTGTGTGTGTGTGTGTGTGTGTGTGTGTGTGTGTGTAATGTGTGTAGTGTGTGCATGAGTATATATGGGTCTGTGTGTAGGTGGAGGCATGAGGTTGGTGATGGATATCTTTCTTCCATTGCTCTCACCTTCAGTTTTTGAGACAGGGTCTCTCCCTGAACATGAAACTCAAGGATTCTACTAGATTGGTTGGCCAGCAAACTTCAGGGAACTGCTAGCTTTTAAGATGTTTCCTCGTTTGGTGTCTGTCTGTTTTGCTTGTTAAATCTTAGGAAGTTTTGCTCTTTCTTTAGATCAGGTTTGAAATGAAGTCCTTTTTTTAGCTTGTCCTTTATTGTCTGAGTTAACAAAAAGGAAATGAAAGAAATTCAGAGCAGAGAGACCAGACAACACAAAACCATTGCAGATGACTGTTTCCAATCTATCTGCAGCTCATTGTAAAGAACAATCTCCTGTTTGATGAGCCTTGGGTTCATGATAATAACTCTTGCTTCTGCTTGTACTTCCTGAGAAAGAGTTGCTTCCTTTCTCTAAGCCACAAGTAAGGTAGACCTAACACCTGGGCCTATTTATTATTACTTAATAAAATTTTTGGTAGTTTTACTTTATCATTCTACAATTACCACTCAAACTTGAACTCTGTATAGAGTGAACCAGGAAAATGGGAACAAACTAGAGCGTCCATAACAACAGGCTTGTGTGATCCTTTTCTTACCATTGATTTAGCCTTGCATAATAGGGGCAGAAGCAATTTCATGTAGCAGGAAGATCTTTGCAGATTCCAGTATGTATTTTTTTTTAAATCTGATCATTCTTGTAATTTATATGGCAATAGCAACATCTATTATTCTCCATCTTGCTGAGGTTTTCTAAAATGTATTTTTTTAATCAATCCCAGCTGTCTCTGTTTTAATATAGCATACATATTCATCTCTGTAGCACATAAATATGTGTTCAAGAAAAATTTCTTTTGAAAAGATATCAAATAATAAACTTTGAAAATAATATTGGGAGCTCTTTGCTAAGAGAGCCACATCTTCTTATCCCTGAGGCACAATGGTAAAGGTTGAAGTGAATGGATTTGGCTACATTGAGCTCATGAGCTGCCTTTCACTCTGGAAAGTAAATATTGTTGCCATCAATGACCCTTTCATTGGCCTCAGCTACTTTGTTTACATGTTCTAATGAGACTCTACCATGGTAAGTTCCACAGCACAGTCAAGGCTGAGAAGTGAAACTTCCATAAACAGAAAGCCATCTCCATCTTTCAGGAGTAAGATGCCAGCAGCATCAAATGAGGTATTACCAAGTATGTTGTGTAGTCTCTGGTCTCTTCACCAGCATAGAGAAAGTTGGAATCCACTTAAAAGGTGAAGTCAAAAGGATCATTATCTCTGCCCCTTCTGTTGATGCCCCATGTTTGTGATGGGTGTGAACCAGAAGAATAATGACAACTCACTCAAGATTGTCAGCAATGCCTTCTGCAACACCAACTGCTTAGCCCCTTTGGCCAAGGTCATCCAATACAGCTGTGTCATCCTAGTAGGGCTCAAGACAGCCCATCACCGCCATATGGCCCCTCTGGAAGTTGTAGTGTGATAATCATGTGGCTGCCCAGAACTGCATTTCTGCATCCACTGGTGATACCAAGACTGTTGGAAGGTCATCCCAGAGCTGAATAGGAAGCTCACTGGCATGATCTTCCATGCTCCTAATCCCGGTATGTCCTTTGTAGATCTGACATTTTCCTGGAGAAACCTGCCAAGTTTTCGATGCATCAAGAAGGTGGTGAAGGAGCCTGGTGGTGCATGCATTATGGGTATGGTGGCTCATGCCTTTAAATAGCAGAACTCAGGCGGCAAAGGCAGGTGTATCTCTGTGGGTTCGAGGTCAGCCAGGTGTACAAAGTGAGTCCAGGACAGCCAGGGCTCTTGTTACACAGAAAAACCAACCAACCAACAACAGCAACAAAAAAGGATGAGAAGGAGGGAGTGAAGGAGGAGGAGGAAGAGAAGAAAAGGAAAAAAGATAAAGCAGCAGCAGCAGCTGTTGAAGCAAGCATTAGAAGACCTGCTAGAGGACAGCTTGGGCTACACTGAGAACCAGATTGTCTCCTATGAGATTAATAATGATTCTCACTTTTCCACCTTTGATGCTGGCATCAAAGTGGAAAAGGGACTGGCATTGCTCTCAGTGACAATTTTTTAAAGCTCATTTTCTCCATGACAATGAACATGGCAACAGCAAGAGGGTAGTGAACTTCATGGCCTATATAGTCTACAAGGAGTAAGAGGTGCTGGATCACCTAGCCCCCAGGAAGACCGTGAGGGGAAGACAGAGGCCCTTGGTTGCTGAGGAGTCCCTGTCCCAGCTCGGCCGTCCCTTCACAGCTTCCATCCCAGACCCCCAGAAGCATGGAAGAGGCTTGGGGAGCACTGTTCTCTTGGATGCTACCAGTAAAGTTCACTGCACTCACAGAAAGAAAGGTGAAAAGAAAAAAACAGAGAAAAGAAATGAACATTGGGAAAGAAGCTCAGCTACCATTTTACAGATTGTCATTAGTAACCAATGCTTAATATTCTTAATCAAGGAGTATGGCCACTTTTTGTTAGATCACCTACATTATTTAATTCTAATTTGTCCACATCCAGATGCACTGAATTATATTGTTGGGGTAGAGATCATGGGCTTGAGTTGAAAGATCAATAGAAAGAAGTTCAAATTTAGGAGACTTTTGCTCTTTAGACATCTGGGCGGGCACTGGTGCATGCCTTTAGTCCCAGCACTCGGGAGGCAGAGGCAGGAGGCAGGCAGATCTCTGGGTTTGAGACCAGCCTGGTCTATAGAGCAAGTTTAAGGACAGCCAGGGCTACACAGAGAAACCCCATCTCAAAACAAAAACAAAAACAACCCCCCCCAAACAAAACCAACAGCAAAAAACAAAAACAAAACAAGCAAATAAACATTTTGTTGGTTTTTTTTTTTTCATTATGATTGCAGTACTTATGGTGTAGTAAGCTAAGCTTACTTTTCTGAGAATATATATGTAAGCTTGTTGGCTTCATTATGATATGATGTTATATGATTCAGAGGACAGGATGCCTAAAGTGAAATCCATTATATCCTTTTGCTTATAAGAGCAAATATAATTCATTATTTTATATTAACTTGCTTTATGGTACAATGTCCATGAATTAATAATACACTTAAAAATATTTGTAAGCAAGAAGGAAACTTTGTGACTGTCACCACCAGGTTTACTATGAGAAGCTCAGAGGTTATTGCCCCGTGTTAGTTAACACTAGGTTGGTCAGAGCAACAAACTTCTGAAAGCATTAATACATTATCCTATTCCCACTAACTATCCTTCTTAAGTATGGAACATTCTAGAATCTTTTCTTGAGCTATTATTCAGCATTCGTTCCTTTGCAGTTTTACATTCTATCTCCTCTTCCTTTCTGTTTCACTTTTTGTTAACTTCAGAGTTCAGAACTTTAAGAGAGCAAAGACTGAGTTGATAGGAATTAAAACGGGAAAAGGGAAGAGCTCAGCGTTTTAGCTTAACATACTGTGTACACTTTGAATCTTTTAGCATTAATGCATGCTTTCAAGGTGTATATGTGAAAATAAAATTTAATGGGATTACTTCAGAGCACAATGGGGCTCTTTATTCATGTAAAATATAAAAACTATAACAAAACTAACTACCCATATTTCTGACTTTTTTCCTATTAAAAACAAGCTTTACTCCCCTTTCTCTTCAGCAATGCATGTCCTCTTGTCTGGAGCAATGAGCACACTGTGTTATTAAAGAAAAATAATAGCACTCGGGAGGCAGAGGCAGGCAGATCTCTTTGAGTTTGAGGCCAGCCTGTTTACAAAGGGAGTTCCCTTTGCTACACAGGGAAACCAACCAACTTGATCCCGGCCCCTCAAAAGAAAAAAAAAAAAAAAACTATTTTGTAAACATATAATATAATGCCCTTTTGATATTTAATAGATTCCACCTTCGGTTTCATAGTTATATTTGTACTACTCATGAGAATTTCAGCTTGCTTTTTTTTTTTTTTTTTTTTTTTTTTTGGGTGAACTGTTGTACAACAGTGTTATGTACAACCCAAGACTAAGGGGATTAGTTTTTTGTTGTTGTTGTTGTTTTTAAGGGTAGAGAAAAATCTGTGTGGCGGCACATTAATGTATTCAAAAGCATATTCTAAAACAATGAAAACACTAAAGTTTTCAAGTTGGTTTAAAAAAAAAAAATTCGTGTGTACCAGGCATACTCCCTGCTACCCCCACCAAAACAAACAAACAAAAAAATAAAACCCTACTTTATACAGTCGAAGCCAAAATTCTCAGTTTCGATTGACTGTTTTGATACATCCCTCCGCCTAATTACTACTGTGTTTTGGCTTTTTCTTTTTTCTTTTCTTTTTTTTTTAAGGTAGGTAATTATTTACTAAGTGAGATGAGTAGGCTTGGCTTCTGAAACGTTTGAAAGAGATGAGCCAAGAATGAACTCTATACGGCTCTCGTCTCATGTTGGGAGAGGATTCTTTTCTTGGGGGCAAGGATTCCATTTTTGAGACTGTCGTGTGAACAGGGTATTTCTTCGCTGACAGGACTTCCGTCGCTCAGACGACTCCATCCAGGCCTTGGGATGAGGTCGTCCGCCTTGGGAGAAGACCATCCCTCACAGGATAGCCTGTGACCCCTGCTTTTGAACTCAGGGTTGGCTCCCCGTGAGCCAGAGCTTTGGGGTGTCAGCTTCTTCCATCGGCCAGGACTTCAAGGGATACCAGAAATTGCGTGATCCGAGTAAGTATTGGGGAGACACCATTTGCAAAGACGGGGCTGGCTTGAGACCATTTCCTGTCAGCCAAGGCTTGCCAAGCGCACCAGCTCCTGCTTCTGGAGTCCACTTGGGAAGCGCAGTGGACATTTTTCTGCTCTTCCACCGGCAGTAGGATCCCCGCTGCTGGTGAGGAAAGGAGCAGTAGCAAGCCGGGACACGGGGAGGCGCATGAGGGCAAGGTCGGCCGTGGCCTCAGCGCCATGGCCTACTCTCGTGCGGCTGAGGCGGGCCCTTCCGGCCGCCGTTCTCTTCCGCTCGCCTCAGGTGCAGCGCGGATCCCTCCGCCGCAGTGTGCGCTGCCGGCAGCGCTGCGCCCGGCTTTCCGGCAATACCCGGATGGACGGGTAATGGCCGCCATCTGGGACTCGCAAGGCAATGGGGACCACGACAGGTATTCCCTGTGTGCGGAGCCGCCAAGACCAGTTAGGAGGTCGGGAGTCGCAGGGAGACAGGAAGGGGCAAAGGGCGAATTTGTGGGCCGTCAGGGTCCCCCCAAAGGTCTAGGGGTCCGCCTCTTGTGAAGGAAGCTCATGTTAAATAGTCCCGTCCATCCAGCGCTTCCGCCCAACTTGCCGCAAAGTTTTTCTAGAGAAGTCAGCGGTTTTTAACCCGGGGCTTTGGCCAGCTGTCAGGGCTGGTCATTCTCGCCTCAGCTCCGGCTTGTCGTAAGTTTGTCCGTACGAACTCCCCACAGCCTCGTAGTCTAGGACTTGGGCGCGAGCGCGGCGGCCGTGTACTTCCGCGCGCCCGAGGGGCAGCGGAACCCCGGAGAAAGGGGCGGACCGGGCGCGGTGTTTGGGGTCGACGCGGGGCGTTTGGCGCACGAAGCCCTCACTCGGCGGGTTCCGCGGCTGGTGGAGACGGGATGGACAGCCCGCAGCCCGCACCCCCCGAGCTGTAGGTTCGCCGGCCCGCCTCGACGGCATCCCTACTATGGGCCCAGTCTTTGGCTGTTGGGGGCTGCTCCTTGCAGACTTCCAGCTCCCTGGCGCTCGCACCCTGCGCCCTCTTCAGAGTTGGGCAAAAAAAAGTGCTCCTCTTTGTAGACGCCCTCCGCCCTCCCCCCCCAACCACACCCAGTGGCAGATGGATTTTTTTGTAACTGGCTTTTTCACTTGTAGGTTCCATCTTGAATCTGTTCTTAACATGGTGTCCTCTTTGTTAAGTGTGTAGTCTCTGAGTAGATGGCTTTGGTAATTCAAAGCATACAGGCTGAATGTATATATGGTAATGTGTTAACTCTTACCTAGACCAGTGGAACAAATGGAACTTCAAAGTTTAGAAAAATAAAAGTTATGGGTCAGTTTGCTTTTTAGGTTTAAATTTGGGACATTTAGTGCTTGTGGATTAAATTTTTTTTTTTTTCAGAAGTCTTGAAAATAGAAAAAAAAAAAAGTCAATTTTTAAGGAATTCATGAGAATGTTGAACTGTCTGTGATTCTATCCGGGATGCAATGTGAAAACCATTAACATTGTGGTAGGAGCGTCATTAATTTGAAAGTCTGGTTTTTAGGCACTTTTACTAATACTAATTGAGCTGCTCTTTTTTCAGCAAAACAAGTCTGATATGAATGTGCTCTAAAGTTTGTATGGTCAGAGTGAATAGAGCATTTTAGGTGACTCGCTAAAATTCCCTAACATTTTATAAGTTATGTCTGCAGATCTGTGCAGATCCATTTATTGTCCTTCAACAATGCTGTATTTCTTTTGAGAAATTCACAAAAGACAGCTCATATTCACACTTTTGGGGTATTGGCATTCTATGGTGTAGGTAAGCATTTTTGTTTTTTTCTTTTTGCCAAACTATAGTTACCAATTCAAAATATGTTTAATATTTGAAAAGATAAAAGGACATCAGCCAAAATGACTATCTCTATGTGAGCTCATAGTATATAAACTTTAAAATACTGGAGGATTTTATCATTGCATACTTCATATCTTCCTATATCATTTCTAGAAAATGGTATACTGTGATTCCAAAAGCTGCTGCATTTTAAAATATTCTGAGTGGAATTTTTTTTTCTGGTCTAAATATAGTTTGGTTTCAAAAAAGACCTTTCAGTGCCCTTTTAAGGTATTTGTATTGCTACTTTTTGCAGTTGTTTGGGATTCTTCTCACTGAAACGTTGTGCCCTGTAGAGCACTTACTGAGACCAGTCTTTCAACTTTCCTGTTTTCCTCTTTTTTTTTTTATGCAAGGTGTGAATCTTGCATTTTTTCAAGTACTCTACTAAAAGATTTTTTTACTGTAAGCAGGATAAAAGGGTTGTTACAAAGTTTTGAAATTTGTATTTGTCTGCTCTCATGTATAATCTATTAATTTATTCATACTGGCTTCACATGGTGGGCAATTTTCATTGGATGGTAGCATGAGCATCGTTAGGATGCTTTTGTAGTGCTGGGATGATGGTTCAGAATCAGATTCGGATACTATTTCTGCTTTTGTGATTTGGGTGGGGCAAGACCAGTTTTCTTTTTATTGTGTTAAATGGTGCTGTTGTATTAGAAAGATTCTTACACTTGGAATTGTGACTTTTGTATTGTATGTGTTACAGCATGTTATCACTGGGTATCATTGATATACTTAGGCATAAGTACAGAGGAGCTTAAAAATAAACTAAAATGCGTAGGTTAGATATGAAGTGTAATTGACAAGGGCTAAAAACAGTTTACTTTCATTGTCAAAATTTTAAGGTCTTGTTTTTCATTTCCAGATATCATCTCTTTTGATCACTGTACCTGATTATGGCATTGTCCAAGCATTAAGTTGTGTGCCTTTGTTCCTGGGAGAAAGGTATGATAAGGATTAGAGTATTACAATAGATAGTCTTATTAAGTAGTAAGTTTGCATGTTTTAATATTGGATTAAATAAATGGAATGCTTACATATTAGTAAATTTTCTAAGTTACCTTAGAGTTTTATTTTTGGCCAAAATTGAAGAGATTTCTCCAGAAGCTTTTACTTTTAAAGGAAACAAAAAAGTAATTTTGGGTTTCGTAGTTTATTTAATCTTTTTGTTTTGTTTTGTTTTAACAGCTGGTTTTAACATGTCATACTAAATACAGAGGTAGCATGAAGGGGCTCTGGATAATGAACAATAAAAATAAATACAGTAGAAACATGTTTCAAAACTATAAATGGCCAGAGTCTATGCTTTAATTTAGCAAGTGCTAGTCAGTGTACTAAAAACAATGTATATTTACATTATGATTAATGGTATCTACTTGAAGTTAGAAAAGGAACTGGAGAATAAAGAGTTATGACTGGTTTTCTGAGATAAGTATCTGAATGTCCTGATGTGGACAAAAAGACAAAAACTGCCAACAAATCCATGGTATTAGGAGAAGAGCTATAAAATGTAGTGTAAAACACTGTGCCCTTGTAAAAAAAACATGGTTTAGTCTGCCCTCAACACAAAGATGTTTGTCACTTGTTTGTGTTAGTTAGGTTCAGGTGTCTTTAAAGTGGGTGCCATGATATCTTATAATTCTCCTCTCTAAATGCATTAAGTGTGTACTAAAATAGCCAATATATTACTTGGTAATCATAATCATGTTCTTCCATGAACTTTCTCAATAGATTACATTCTTCTTAGGGTCTTTTTCACAAAGTCATAAATTTTTTATTTATTAGGAATTAATGTCTGACAACTATATTGAGTAGAACAACAAAGTTGAATTGATACCAGGTTATGTTTATATTCCTTCCTTGAGTAACTTCTTTTTATATAACATGTTTGATGTCTTGCCAGATTTGCATGATACTTTGTTCCATAGTATAATAATGATGAATGTAGAGAATTTTCAAAGCCATGTTTGATGTGTTCTATGTAGAAAACATGATATCATGAATAGTGAAGGCATTGCACGAAGCTAAATAAATAAATTGCAGCACAATTACATTCTAAAATAATTGAGATTATTGTATGTTGCAGAAATTAGATGGTTACTATTGTTATATGAGTATCACAAAAAGACTGTATTTGAGTTTGAATGTTTCACAGGGTTCTCATTTCAAGAAGTAATAGGTAAAAATAAGTAGTAGCTCTATGGACAGTTATTAATGCCATTTTGTTGATGTTAATATAAAGTATACAAAAGTGGCATGCAATTATATATTGTGGTAAAGTCCTTGTTGTATCTGTCTTAAAAACTTAAACAAACAAAAGGTCATGGATAGGGCTATAGTTTAAACACCCTCTATAGTGTTTGCCTAGCATGCATCAGGCTCTACATTCAATTTCTAGGCCCTCAATAAACACATGATCATAGTTAACTTGGAATGCTAGTCTGTTTCTTAAACTGATTTTTCTTACCTCACCCTTTTTTGAGAGATCTGTTATTAACAGACAAAAACTGTACTTCTAAGATACATCCAGTTCAGAAGTGATGTGGCAGTAGATAACAAAAGTTTGATACATGAGATTAATGAAATTTAAATAATATTTGATTACTTACAGAATTCCTCTCTTGAAGGGCATGCTGAGGCATTCCTTTAATTTCAGCACTCAGAAAGCAGAGTAGGAGATTGTATGTGAGTTTGAGGCCAGCCTGATATACATAGTGTGTTCCAGGTAGCCAGGGCCACCACAGAGAGACCCTGTCTCAAAAAAAAAAGAAAGAAAAAAAAATTTTTTTTTTCCCCATCTGGAACTGAGTACTAGGAAGGGTATAAAAGTTAATTTATCTCTTGCTTGCTAGATGCTGGTGTTATTTAGGGTCAACATTCTAGACAACATAGTCTCATAGCTATGAGACTTCTTTTCTCAGAGCCAAATTAGCTGATCTTCAAATTCAAGATTGTTAACAGTTTAAGTATACCAGGGTTTTCAAACTTCTCTTGTAAATGAACAAATAGTAAATATCTTAAGCTTTCTGGGTCATACAGCTTCTGTTGCTGCTATCAGCTGTCATTGTAATATGAAAGGTAGTTAGTCATAGACAATATGTAGATGATCAGATATGGCTTGTGTTTCAATAAAATTTATGAAAAGGCTTTTGGCCAAATTTGGCCCATAGATTATAGTTTGCCAACGTTTGGTAAACGTGAGGAGACATTTTGTTCTATAAGTGCTTACAGATTTATTCACCTGCTAGCATCTGTGTCTTCCCCTGCAGTTACTGTAGATGAATTTTGTGTTCTTTTCTAAGTATGACTCCAGTTTATTCTAAACTCCACTGCTTTTGATCTACCAAGGACACTGTTACTACATTTTTTTCCTCTGTCCTCAGCTTAAAAATTCTACTAGATTATTTTCATAATATCCATTTTACTGTAGTTTTGCTTATTAAAAATAAAAACAACAAAATGACTTCAGTTGTACCTGTAGATCTTTGTGGTAAACTCCCTGAAAGAGTTGTCTATTTAGCAGCTTTGTTCCCATTTTTTTTCCTTAAATATATATTATTCTGCTTTCTCTATTAACTCCTTCAAAATTGTGCTAGCCATTGTTCCTGGTGATTGAGACCTTAAAATTAGTGGTAATTTCTCTCTTACTTCACCGAATTGATCAGTCCCATTTAAGTCACCTTGCTTTTAGAATACCATATTTCGTTTAGCTTTAGTCTCAGTGGTTGTTTCTTTTCTACCCCACTTACTGTTCTTCATCTTTTTCTCCTAAATGCTGTCATATCTTGAGTTTTTAGGGTTTGAACATTTCTGTTTACTTATGCTTTGGTGATTTAATTGTGTCCTAAATACGTAAATACAAACACAGTCATATCCTGATGACAACTGAACTTTTGTTTTTTAAGTAGACCTCTGTATATGTCATGGAATACTCATTATACAATTCCACTTGAATATCAGAGATGTCCCAAATTGTGCGTGGTTATAATTGACCTTTTGATAAACGTTCCTGCTATTTCTCCAGCTTTTTTTTTCCAGTAAATGTTTGATATAACATTTTATTTATATTAGAATACTTAATGGCTTATAGTTCTTCTAGTTATTTAGTTTGAAGTTTTACTTGCTTTTGGTAGATAGGTCAATAAATCTTTTAGGTTTCTTCAAAATCAGTTCAGAACTTGACCATGCCTTTTAGATTCTGCTTTATTATTATCATCTTGAATAGGGTAATAATAATAATCTCTAAATTGGCTCCATAATAAATAACTTCCATATCTCTCCCAAGGTTTTTTTTTTTTTTTTTTTCTTTTCTTTTTACTAATAACCCAGATGGTCTCTTTTAAAAGTAGTTCAGGGACTGGGAAATGTAGGTTAGTGGGAGTGTACTTGCTAAGCATGTCTGAGACATTTGCAAGGAAGAAACAAAAAAATAATTCAGTTCATGTCCCATCGCTACTGAAGTTGGTTCCTGTCTCATTCAGAGTGAAAACACATTGCTTGCATTTTCAGGCCCTATTTCTTTTCTTTTTAATTTTAATTTTATTTTTATTAATTACAGGTTATTCACGTTGCATCCCAACTGTAGCCACTTCCTCCATCCCCTCCCAATCCCATCCTCCCTCTTTTTCTCCCATGCCCCTCCCCAATCCAATGATAGGGGAGGTCCTCCTCCCCTTCTGTCTTATCCTAGTCTATCAGGACTCATCAGGACTGGCTTCATTGTCTTCCTCTGTGGACTGATAAGGCTGTTCCCCACCTCAGGGAGGTGATCAAAGAGCCAGCCCATGAGTTCATGTCAGAGACAGCCCCTGTTCCCATTACTAGGGAACCCTCTTGTACACTGAGCTGCCATGGGCTACATTTGTGCACAGGTTCTAGGTTATCTCCATGCATGGTCCTTGTTTGGAGTATAAGTCTCACAAAAGACCCCTGGACCCAGATTTTATGGTTCTGTTGCTGTCCTTGTGGAGCTTCTGTCCCCTCCAGTTCTTTTTATCTCCCCCTTTTTTCATAAGATTCCCTGCACTCTGCCCAAAGTTTGGCTATGAGTCTTAGCATATGTTTTGATACCCTGCTGGGTAGAGTCTTTCAGTGGCCCTCTGTGATAGGCTCCTGTCCTGTTCCCTGTTTTCTCCCTCTTCCAATGTCTGTCCTGTTTGCCTTTGGATGAAGATTGAGCATCTTTCCCAGGGTCCTCCTTCTTGATTAGCTTCCTTAGGTGTACAGATTTTAGTATGATTATCCCATATTATATGTCTAATATCCATTTATAAGTGAATATATACCATGTGTGTCTTTCTGCTTCTGGGATACCCAGGCCCTATTTCTGTTTCCATGTTATATCTTGATTTTACATTCCTTTGCTTTTCATGCTTTCTGATCCAATAACACTGATATATCCAAATATGCTGCACACTCAGGATCTTGGCATTTAATATTTCTTTGCTTAGAATGCTGTCTCTCTCAACTTCTTTCCATCTTTTCATTTGTTTATTATTTAGAGGCAGGGTTGTACTGTGTATCCCTGGATGACTAAGAACTCAGTTTGTAGACCAGGCTGGCCTCACACTCACAGAGATCCACCTGTCTCTGCTTCCTGAGCGCAGGTACTAAAAGCAAGTGCTACCATACCTGTGTCCCAGCCCCTCCCTTTAACTTCTTAAGACTCTCTACTTTCTCTTGTGGTAAGGATCGAACTCAGAGCCTTATTGAGCATGCTAGACAAATAAATATCACTGAGCTTCACCCAAAGCCCCATAAGAACTTTTAAAGTGAAAGTTTCCTGATACTGTATTTAAAATTACAACATTGATTCTTCTTTTCCCCGGAGTTTCATCTGCTCTTGCTCCCTTAAAATAGAATAACTGTGTACTTTATTGTTTAAACAGTAGAGTATTAGCTCCACGAGGGGAGGGATTTTTTTTGTCCCTTTTTTTTTCTGTTGTACTCCTAATACTTAGAGCAAAAGACTGGCACCAATTTGGTGCTAACTACAAGCATAGCACTATGGAGCAGCAAAGAGTATTATAGATACAGTCCTTAGTTAGTTCATTCCATAGTGTAGAGTTAGAAGGTAAGTTGGCAGATAGTTAAAATATTGCCAGCACGTTATAAAAGTCTAATAAAAAGCATAAGATAGAGTTCATTGCTTCTTTTTTGAGGAGGGAGTGATTAATAGGTAAAAACAAAGCCTTGCTGAGGGGGTGATATTTGAGCTCAACCAAAAGATGAAAGGAATGTAGCCCTTTGGAGATTGAGCTAGAACAGTAGGGTTAAGAAAGGAGTATTTGAGGAGCAGGACTCGAGGTGGCCTGCTGGAGTATACTTACAGATGGTGAGTGTGCTATGAGAGGAAGTGAAGACAGAAGACAAGGATACGGTGTTTCAGTTTTTAAATAGTTTCAAATTATGTTGAGGTGCCTATGTCTGCGTGTGGATATGCACATTTGAGTGCAGGTACCATTCTGCACCAGAAGTGTCAGATAACTCTGTAGGTGGACTTACAGGTGGCTGGGAGTCACTTAATCCATGTGCTGGGAACCAGACTAGAAGAACAGCAAGTGAGTGCTCTTCACTACTGAGCCATTTCTCTAGCCTCGGGTATTATTTTTTGTCAGGTCCTTGGAAAAAGATGAAAATTTAAATGCTGGAGTGTTATAGACTGAATAACTTTTTTTGTTTTTCAAGACAGGGTTTTTTTTGTAGCCTTGGCTGTCCTGGACTTGCTTTGTAGACCAGGCTGGTCTCAGACTCCCTGAGTACAGGGATTAAAGGCCTGTGCCACTTCGGCCTGGCTGACTGAATAATTTTAATTCCCCACTGTGGTGATAGTAGGAGGTCAAGCTTTTGGGAATGGCTTAGATTATGAAGACAAATCTTCATGAATGAAATTAGTGTTCTTCTTAAAGAGACCCTAAAGAGTTTCTTGTCCTATTTCTCTGCCATCTATTAACTAGGAAGATAGAGGGGATGCTAGTACCTTAATCATGGCCTTCCCAGACTCTGGAACTATGAGAAATAGATATCTATTGTTTATGAGCTACTTAGCCTATAGTATGCTGTTATAGTAACCTGTTAGATTAGCCCAAATGGATTTAGGGTAAGAGTTAAGGAACACTCTGACTTAATTTTATTGGTAGATTATTTGGCCCCTGCTTAGAGAATTAATTTTATTTGTCTTTTTTAAAATACTATTTTCTGTGCATGGTGTTTGTCTGCATGTGTGTCTTTGCACCACTTGTGTGCAGTGCTCATGGTGGGCAAAAGAGGATATCAGATCACCTGGGACTAAGATTACAGATGGTTGTGCCTTGCCATGTAAGTGCTGGGAATTGAACCCTAGTCCTCTGGAAGAGTCCCCTTATCTGCTGAGCCATCTTTCCAGCCTTAGAGAATGTGTTTAGAAGAATGTAGTAGACAAGAGGGTGTCATGGATACCACTTAGGAAGACTGTTACTTTACCTCAAGTTAGAGCTTGACTGAGTGGCCAAACTAAGGTGATGACATTGAATACTGAATATGAAGAGAAGGGGAGTAAAGATACAAGATACATTTTGAAGATAAAATAGAGTAAGATTACTTGTGGATTATGTGGTGGTGATGATGCCCTCTCTTCCCCTACCCTACTCCTAAAACAAAAACAGTATTCTGCCAGGTGTGGGGTGTGGTGGTACATACCTTTAATCCCAGCACTGGGGAGGCAAAGATAGGTGGATGTCTATGAGTTTGAAGCTATCATGATCTATGCAGTGAGTTCTAGAACAGCCAGGGCTTTGTAGAGAGACCCTGTCTCAAAACAGACAAATAACCCCCATCCCCAGTATCCTATGTATATAGGCTTCTTAAATTATTTCCTCTCCTGACCCTCTTTGCCCGAGAAATTTTTATGTAACCATAGGTAAATAGGTTTATAAAAGAGACATACAAATTAAATATTTACTAATAATCGTAAAAACTTGTTTTAAAACAATTACCTGATATACATAAATTTACATCATATCAAAGGCTAAAGCAGATTTACAGAATAATATGGTGGATATGCGTGTTTTGTTTTTATATAAAGAATTACAATTTGCCTGAGTATTTGATACTGCAGGGCAGAAGGCATCTGTTTTTTTTTTCACCGTTGATCAATATTTTGATTTTATAATCCTCAGTGCCAAGAACATCACTTTATAAATACATAATGGCAGAAGTATGCTTAGGGCTATTTCAGAATTTATTGGAAATTCTGTCTTAATCCCAACCCAAGATGTTTTTTAAAAATTATTATTATTATTTTGTTCAGGGTTGGCATGCATATGGGTGTATGTGTAGAGGTCAGAGGACAACCTGGTAGCAACAGTTCTCTCCTTCCAACGTTTCCTTGTATTCTAAGGCTTGAACTCTTTAGGTTTATGCAGCAAGAGCTTTCACCTGCTGATGAAACTCAAGTTAGCAATTCAAATAACAGTTTTTGAAATCAACCATTCTGCCTGATACAATCTAATTAAATGCTGAGGAATAATAAAAATACTAAAAGCTTTTCTGTCTTCTATAATTAGCCATTACATTTCTATAAGTAGAAGACTTTGCATGTACAGTGAAAATTGCAGTTCATAGCACAAGGCTGTTGACTCTGAGCTGAGGTGTTTCAGGCAGTATTGATTGACACTGTGACACATAAGGATATGCTAGTGCAAAGTGTTGTCTGTTAAGAACCAACACTGCTAAGGTCAAGCCACAAAACAAAGGTGAGTGCTACTGAAGACAGTTAAACTCATTATGCTCTAGATTTTTAAATTAATTTTTGGTTGTTGTGCATTCAGAAACTTATTGTTTTACCTGCATGTGTGTATGTGCACCATGAGTGCATGGGTGTTTACCAGGAGTATTTTACCTGCATGTGTGTATATGAACTAGTTACATGTGTGGAGCCGGTAGAGGCCAGAAGATAGTGTTGGATCCCCTGGAACTAGAGTTGCAGATGGTTGTGGGCTGTCCATATGGGTGCTGGGAATTGAACCATGCTCTGGAAGAACAATCACTGCTCTTAACTGCTAAGTCATCTGCCTAGCCTCTAAAAAATTATTTTAAGCCAGGAGCTCAATATCTATAACCCCAGGACTTGGGAGGAAGAGCCAAAGGTGTGCCAGATTTAGGCAGTTTGAGGGTACAAAGGGAAATTGGGTCTTAACCTACCTCCTTCCAAGTTATTTCATTGACTTCTCTTTTTGTGTGATTTAACTTTCTTCTTGAATTCCTGTTCGTCAATGTTGAAACCTCAGTTGTTGCTCTTGCCTTATCCCCCAGTTTTTTTCTGTTTTGTTTGTTTTCCATTTGTTTTGTTTCTGCTTTTTTCCTTTGTGAGACAGGTCTTGCTTTGCACCCTAGCTGGCTTCTAAAGCAGCAGTAGTCTTGTCTCAGCCTCCAGTGTGTTCAGCCGCATCTGACTTGTCTACTTGGCTCTAGTGTTTGAGGTTCTCTCATTTGCTTCCCAGCCCTTCTACTTTTTTGAATGTTTATTTTATTACATTTTAGTTGTTTTATTATTTTAACATGGTCTTACTTTGTAGTTTAGGCTGATCTCAAACTTGTCATTCTTATGCTTCTACAAGTATTAGGATTAGCCACATATACCATTGTTTCTAGTATTATTTACTGTATTTTTCTACTTCAAAGAGCCTTTTTGTTTTTGTTGTTCTTTGGTACCTTTTATTATTTCTTATATACCTAGGAAATGTTTTAAAATAGAGGTGTATTAAAATCTGTTTTAGCAGTTACTTTTTTCCTTCTGTTTGGTCTGAATCCTGAGCTAACTTTAAGGATTGCCTTAGATGTCTAGTAATCAGTCTTTAAACTGTTTGGTAATGATTAGAAAGCTGATGGAAGTTCTTTCTGAATTAATAGATGAGTTAATAAACACAACATTTGATCTCCACTGTATATGGGCGTGGCCTGTCCCCTGTTTTTGGCTCAGTGCTTCTCAAGCTGACTGAAAAATGTAGGAAAAAAAAAATTTTAAGCCCTAATCTATTGTAGACTGATAGCTTTTAAACTATAGTAAAAATAAATTATAAAAAAAATTTAAAACATGAGATACAAGTCCGTAATTGGTTTTCCTAAATACCCAGTTTCTATACCAGTGTTGTGGGCTGGTGACATGGCTCAGGAATAATCAGCAGCTTATGTTTTAGTTTAGGAGCCACACTAGAGATTGAGTAGAGGTTTGTATTTTGTTGGTAAATGGTTAATGACATGCTCTCACTCTTGCTATGGTACTCACTTTCTCCCCTAGCTTGGTCTCTTCACATTAGACATTCTGTTTTACCTTGCAGAGCATATACTTTTAGATTTCTACTATGGTGGAAGAACAGCAGTTTCCTATGTGACAGAGTAGGTAGGGAATCTTAGCTCTAACTAAAACTCAAGTCGCTTTCTCCAAATTTCTCTTTACTTTAGCTTTCCTGCTGCATGGTGCTGCGATTACTGGGTCTTATGAAAATTCAGAGTGTAAGATGGAACAGTTCTTAACTTTACCAGCTGTTGGCAGAGATTAAGTGCTCCTGGTCATTTACTGTCTGCCCATTTGCTTTCCAGCAGCTAACATTTTCTTTTTATGATATCTGCAATGACAAATTGTTGTCAGTTTTCCACATGAATTTTTTGTGTATTTGATGATGTATATATTCCTTTTTTTCCAGTCTTTTCTGCTTTCCTAACTCTACTAGTAAATGCTGTTCATTATTTATTTGCATGTTGTAGATTTTATCATGCAGTCACTGGGTCTTTGTTTTTTCTCACTTGAAAGTTTTTACTAGATAGAGAATGAACTCTTGAGTTTCCCCTTTCCCTGAAAACTAAATGTCTGTTTCATATCTCATAACATTTACAGCCGGCTAATATTGGTGTTGGGTATAGCTACCTAACTAGTTGGTGCAAATAATGAATACTTTAATCCCATTTCAGCTAACTCCTTTACCACATTTGGATATAATTTCATTTTGTCTTTTAAACTAAAATCTTTTACTAGATATATTGTGTTGAATTGTGTATTTTCTTCCTAATAATACTTTTGCCTGGCTTTTAGAAAAACTGATTTAAAAAATTCTAGTCCTTGATACTCTAACCAAGGACCATGCATGGATATAACCTAGAACCCCTGCACAGATATAGCTCATGGCAGCTCAGTGTTCAAGTGGGTGCCCTAGTAAGGGGAGCAAGGGCTGTCTCCTCCCCTGAGGGGGGAGCAGCCTTACCAGGCCACAGAGGAAGACAGTGCAGCCAGTCCTGATGAGACCTGATAGGTTATGGTCAAATGGAAGGGAAGGGGGACCTCCCCTATCAGGGGACTGGGGGAGGGGCATGGGAGGAGTAGCGAGAAGGAGGGTGGGTTTGGGAGGGGACCAGGGAGGAGGCTACAGCTGGGATACAAAGTGAATAAATTGTAAGAAAGAAAGAGAGAGAGAGAGAAAGGAAAAAATTTTCTAGTCTTTTTGTTTTTACTTAAAATATTTTTTTCTCATGATGCTTTGTCTCACTTATAACATTAGCTGTTTTGTTCTTTATATAACCTCAGGTTATATATGATGCTGTGATCATATATAATATATATGAATTAAAAGAAAGACAAACAGACAACAAACTAAAAGGAGAAGCAGAAATAACTGGATAAACTGATGAGTGGGTGTGTAGGGGGAAGGAAAGAAGGAAACAAATATTCTGGACTCAGCTTAAAACTCTGGATTCCTTTGTCCTTTCTCATATATCAGCCTGAGCCTTCTGTCACCCAGAGAGCTCTCCTTAGATATATAGAGATCCCACTGTGTATCTGGCCAGCCTTGAACTCACCAAATGCCCCTGGCTGGCCCCAAACTCACAGAAATTTTCTGCCCCCCAAGTGCTGGTATTAAAGGTGTACACCACCATGTCCAGCTCTTGCTTATTTTTTTTTCTAGTCACGTCAGAAGTTAAGATGAGATAAAAGAAGATTTTCGCAGTTTTTAAGTTAGTAGGAGAAGGGAACTTCAGGAGTTTTTGTTGTTGTTGTTGTTGTTTTTTTTTTTTTTTTTTTTTTTCTGACACATATAACTTAGAAAAAGACAGTACTGGGCAGAGGAAGTTATCCGTTAGTCCAAAAAGGTTCTTTTGTGTTCAGTAATAATTTTCCCATTACATCTTTTCTCACAGTTGATACTAGCAGTTTCCTGTTCTTCCTGGCTTCTGGACTTGGTGAAAAACCCAGGATTCCTTTCTTCTTTCTCATATGTTGGCCTGAGCCTTCTGTCACCCAGATAGCACCAGTCTGACCTTTCATTCAAGCCTCCATCTCTCCTAAGGTATGTTTAGTGAATAAAGGGGACAAATTCTCCTCACTTCCTTACTTTGGGTGTAATAGATATTCATTAGATATTGGTTGAATGAGTGTCTCCTAATGCACTTCCTCCTATATCAAAGTAGTGATTAGTATCTGAATGTGATGCGTAGACCAAGCTGACTGACTGAGGTGGGAAAACTGCTGAGCCCAGAAATTTGAGGCTAGCTTGGTTAACACAGGCAATGTAGCTAGACCCAGTGTCACAAACACATTTTTTTGAATGATGGTTGTTAGTGGGCCAGCATTGTCTTCTCACCAAGCCATTTCCTGTCATATTTTGTAATAAGTTTATGGAATTTGTTTGTTTGTTTGTTTGTAGATCTTAAAACTTTTTTCTCTAAGTCTATTTGTTATTTCAGTGGTCAGTTGGTAGAGGGAAAAAAGCCTATAGCTTTATTAGCCATCATGTAAGAAGCTCCAGATTATTTTAATGCTCTTACAAAAATGTCTTATTGCAGTGACATAGGGTGTTGGCAAACTTATGAGTTAGTAAAACCATAATTTAAATAGCATGTTTAAACTAGTAATCTTTGTTGGTAGAGGTGAAAATTGGACTTTAATAAAAATTAGCTTAATAGGTGGAGGGTTAAAGTTATAAAATTTCTGTCTTGTTACCTGAGGTATCTATAGTGTAAGTTGTTCTTTCTTTTTTTAATCAAAGGGGCAACTCTAGTATAGGTTGTTCTCTGATGGCATTGCTTACACACTTACAGGGTAAACATACTTCTAGAATAGATAGATTCTCCAGATAGAGTTGGAATTTGAGAACAAATTACAAGTCCTCAACTACCTGAAATATATGAGCTCTTTCCATACTGACATTCAGCATTGATAGTTTTCAAATTTAAGTAAAAGCTAAAGGTATTTATTTGTAAATTAAGTATTTTCTTAGCTAGTTATTATTGAATTATCTTCAAGCTCCATTTAGATGAAGGAGGGTATTCAATTAGACATCCTTATATCCTGGCTTCTCAACAGTTCTAGTTATTTGCAGTAGCTTTTCTTATTTTAGTACCTCCATGTCCTTCATTGTAACCCCTTTCTCCAGCCCACTTTTTGTAATACTAAAGCTTTAAGCATCCCAGTCTAGGTTTACTATTTCAAAAAATATATGAGTCAGTAAACTTAGTTTGCTCTCCTGAATTGGGCTTATCAGATCAAATAGTGACTTTGATGACAGTTGTCCTTGTTAATATCATTATTGAAAATCTAGATTTGAAATTTTATTAATGTGATGCAACAAAATAGTTGATAAGACACTTGCTTATGTATTTTTACTTTGTTTTGAGTTTTTATTATATTGTAATTTGCAACCAACAGTCACTTTAATTTAAATCCCTTTTAATATGTAAGGAAAAGAGAAATACATATTTAGCTCTTATATACAAAATACACTGTATTTCTGTTCAGAGAGATGCACAAAAAAATAAATACAGGCCATACATTAGAGAGAAAGCTAATGTCTATAATTCTTTAATAGCATTTCCAGTATATGTTTTTAATTTTGTTGTATATAAGGAATTCTTAGAACTGCAGAAGTGCACATTAGGATGAAAACAAAACAAATGTATATCTAGTTATCTTTCAGAAATATTTATGTGTATAAATGTGACATGGAATGATAGTCCATGGAGCTGACTTCGGGTTTTTGTTGGTTTTAGCTTTTTATTAAAAATAACTTTTATTTATGTTTTTAATATATGTGTTACAAGAGACAAAACACAAGAACAAAGTCATCCGGTCATGCGCAGTTCAGCTTGATGAATCCTAGATATTGTTTCTCTGGTCAGAGCCTGTAGCAGCCTTTGTAGTAGCAAAAGAGTGGGAGTTAAAGTTCCATCAGCAGGAAGAATGTGAAGTGTTCTGTAGCCATTGGAAGCAGAACTAGATCTGTTTGCACTGGTCTTCTTAGAAAGAAGTCTGTGACACAAGAGTAAAGAAAGTCAATGTGTGAAAGTCTTTTATGTAATACTCTATTTATGCAGGGAACAAACAGAAAACCTCATGTATGTATGTTTCTTATTTACTTTGTCCATTCCTACCATCTGGTAATAATGCTCTGATTTTCTTCTAGGGAAGCATCCTATAATCCCTAATGTGAGTTCATGCTTGATGGTATTTTACATCTCTGGTTCCTGTGAGTGGCCTGTAAATCAGGTATGGTCCTTTATAGAAATGTGTCTTACTGTAGAGAATGACATTACAGAAAATTGGGACCAAGATTGCCCTCCTTTTGGAGGAGTAATGTGTTCTTTTATTAAGTTTGTACCTTTAAGGGAGCTGCCTTTGAACTTGAACAGTCATCTTGGTATTACCTGGTGCCTAACCTAAGGGAAGGAGAGATACCAGAATCTAAATGACACTGTTTATGTTGCTAGATGAAACCTGCTTTACACCTGGGTGTTTTTTTATTTTTAAATTCTTAAAATTATTATCATTTATTATAATTTATTCACTTTGTATCCCAGCTATGGCCCCCTCCCTTGGCCCCTCCCAGTACCACCCTCCCTCCTTCTTCTCCCCCTATGCTCCTCCCCAGATCCACTAATAAGGGAGGACCTCCTCCCCTTCCTTTTGACCCTAGCCTATCAGGTCTCATCAGGACTGGTTGCATTGTCTTCATCTGTGGCCTGTTAAGGCTGCACCTCCGAGGGGGAAGTGATCAGAGATCCAGCCACTGAGTTCATGCCAGAGATAGCCCACCTGGGTGTTGATAACAGATCAGGTCCTTGTGTCTTTAGTATATGTGTGTTATTAGCATTTCTGCTATGTTGATTAAGAATAAATGTAAAAATATGAAATTTAGTTTTAATTTCGTGATGAAAATTTCAATTCTTTGCTTAATTTTAGGTGAATTGATTCGAGGAAAATCCTGGTTATTTTGAAGATGTTGCAGTTCAGTATTATTTTGTGTTTAAGTTACAAATAACTTCATAAGTTTTTAGAACAAAAGAAACTGGATTTTTCTTAATTAAATCATGCCATTTGAACAGACACAGCTATTTTGTGATGGAAAACAAACTAATTTGAAAAAATTTGATATAAAAAATGAAATAGCACATACTATTGGATCAGTACCTACACCAAAAATTTCTGACACTGGTTTTCATTATGAACTTAAAAACGTGAACATTAGTTTGCCCAAGATAAATATTCCAAATGAAATTTTAACGAAACATGAACTTGAAAAATACAAAATATTATTTCAGAGTAAACCACAGACTGCAAGGAAATCTATCAGAGTAAAGACTGTAAGCTGTGCCAAGGAGTGTGTACTGCTTTGTAAATCTGAACGAGCTGAAGACGAGAGTGTAAATATGTCTGCAAAAATACTCAACTTTCGTTGTTTAAAATGCCAAGACAGTGCTCAGTATAGTCCAAATGATTTGCAGAAACACTTTGAAACGTGGCATCATGGTGAGTTGCCTTCATTTCCTTGTGAAATGTGTAGTTTTTCAGCAAATGACTTCCAGATATTTAAACAACACCGAAAAACCCACAGGAACACTTTTGTTAAATGTGATATTTGTAACAGTGAGCGTTCATATACTTTATTGGACTTGACAAAACACTTCACATCTAAACATTGTGTTAATGGTAATTTTCAGTGTCAAGAGTGTAGATTCTTTACCCAGGATGTCGGCACATTTGTTCAGCACATTCATAGACACAAAGAAATGCATTATAAATGTGGGAAATGCTTTCACCTGTGTTTTACCAAGGCAGAGCTTCAGAACCACCTTCGTGTCCACTCTAGTACTCTTCCCTTCAGTTGTCACTACTGTAGCTATGGTGCCATTCATAAAGACCAACTTATCAGACATGTGATAACGTTGCATAAAGAACACTTATATGCAAAAGAAAAACTGGAAACAGACCAATACGATAAAAGAGTGGCAAAGACTACAACAGGACTTAAACTAATACTTAAAAGATACAGAATAGGTCCAACAAAGACGTTTTGGAAGCGTAAGACAGTTATCAGTGGGAATGACGAAAGTATAGGAAAAAATGCTCAAGTGTTTACTATAGTGAACAAAACACAGACCAAATCTGAAGACCAGAGTCAAGAGCAATTAAATGAAGAAATGGGTGAAAGACTGCACTGTGAGAATGGTGATAAGCCCACAGAGTCAGAGTCAGGAAAGTCAACTTTGCTCTCCACTGGGCAATATAATAAAGTTGATGAGGGAGCAAATGCTACTTCAAGTTTTGTGAAGAGTAGTGTGCAAGGGCCTACAGTGTTGCTGGTGAAAAATAATAAGATAACAATTCCTGCTAACTACAGTGCTAAGTTTATGGGCTTCAAGATGGTAGATGGGAGACAGCATATTGTAATAAAATTGTTGCCTAACAATAAACAGAATTTGCCTTCACCAGCCTTAAAACTGGACACAGAAAAGGGTAGTACAGCTAATTTGCAACCCCAGGCTTTGGACAACACTGGATTTTCAAGTGGAGTAACGACTGAGGTGAGTGACACAGATTTTGTGAAAGCAGCTTCACTTTCATGTTCGTCTCCTGTGATTTCCAGGAAAGTAATTTCTGAAAAAGAAACGGCTTTTGTATCTGAAAAGAGTAATATGCTTGAGACAGTGGATGACAATAAAAGTTTATCTTCTTTGCCAACAACATCAGAGTCAGTTATTGCATCGGTGAGTTTGACTACGAAAGTTAAAGCAAGAGATAATCTTGACTTATGGGAAAATCATACCATTCAGAGTCATCCAGATATATTAGACACCACCATCAAAAGTCCGGATAAATTCACCCTTACAACTAAGCCAAATGCATACAGTTGTGAAGATATGCATAACTATTGCATTAATTATGTCAACTCTAAGTTACCTGCTGAATCCTCCAACTCTTCTGAGTTCTCCAACCAAGGATCATTACCTTTTCATAATTACTCAAAGGTGAATAGTAAACATAGGTTTTCAAGAACAGCAGTGTGTGAAAACCAGAGAGAAACTTCAAACAAAACAGTTAATCCACAGTCAACTAGTGATAGTGATACAGATTCACCACTAATGAGAATAGAGAGCTCCAACTCGGATAACCTGTTAACATCTGTCAGCCCTTTAAATGGCGAAGAAGGAACTTTAAAAATTAAAACTGAGATTGAAGAACCATGTAATTTAGAAGAAATACAAAACTTTGATGAACAAAATCTCTTCACCAATGAGAGCCAAAATTTATTGAGTATGACTGAAGAGCCTAAATGGGTCGATACTCACAGTGCTGACTCTCCTTTGATGCCTAGAATCACATCTGTTTTCTCCCTCCAGAGCCAACAGGCTTCAGAATTTTTGCCACCTGAAGTAAACCAGTTACTTCAAGATATATTAAAACCAAAATCTGATATAAAGGAAGACTCTAACAACATTCCTAGTGAAAACCTTCCAATTGATTGCGACCAAACACTTAAAAAAGCTGAGGAAGAAGAAATGATAGTGGAATCTTCAAAAGACTTTGAAATGCAAGACATCTTCCCAGTTCCATCTGCCAGTGTAGGTGTTAGCATGCCTGCAAATGATCCGAATTTAAACTGTACTGGACGAGAAAAGCGAGTTCTGTCAGTATTACAAGATGTGAGAGATTCAGAGGTGACTGGTAAAATTCCAAATATCACGTTACTTAAAACTCAGTCAGATGCAATAATAACACAACAACTTCTAAAAGACAAACTCCGAACCACAACACAAAATTCAGGTCCTGTGTATGTTCAACATCCATTTCTAACCTCAGAACAGAAAAATTCTGTATTTTTTCAAACTCCAAAAGGTTATATTATACCACTGCATCTTGCTAACAAACCTGGAATCCATGTTTTCTCTGGAAGACCACTTCCGTTGGTTAATACACAGAGTGTACCTGCTTCTCTCATCAGCAAAAAACCTGGAATGGTTTTGACATTTAATAATGGGAATCCTGAAGGCGTTCGCACTGTCAAGACTGAGGATGTTCATAGTTATGGAACTGTGAATAAGGAACCTTGCAAAACGCCTTTTCTGAAGGCAGAACACAACAGTAACTGTCTAACACCTGCACTTTGTTCCAGTATTGGCAGTTGTGTGAACACGAGAACTTGCTCAGAGAATACATTGCCATTGAAAGGTCCTTACATTATTAAAACATCAGTAAGTTCTTCATTGAGAGCTGTTCCTTTTCCCAGCCTTCTACCTGAGCAGCAAGGCCCTAAGATGAATATCTTGGGTACAGTAAAGCAACAGAATGAAAACTTCCCAAAAGCATCTCTCTACACCCTCATACCTGATGGTAAACAAGCTGTATTTTTTAAGTGTATGATGCCAAATAATACTGAACTGCTTAAGCCTAAATTAGTCCAAAATCGTACTTACCAATATATTCAGCCAAAGAGACCTGAAGGAGCACCACAGAAAATACTGGTGAAAATTTTAAATCCTGTTTTAAGTTTAAGTGCTGCTAATAATCTTTCAGTAAGCAGCTCTGCACCCACATTCCAGAAGGAGATTCTACCATCCAAACCACCTGTACGTGGAGAGCAGAAAGAGCCAGAATCTTCTAGAGATGCCTTACCAGTAGATGATTTGATGCCGGCAAGTGAAATTCTTCCTTCTACTGCAGCACGCCCAGAATCTTCTGAGGAACTAGTATGTATCAGTGAACATTCAGGAACAAGAGTGTTAAGATGTAAAGCAAATTGTACAATTGAGAGAAATTTCAACAAGAGGCAGACATGTAAAAATAAGTTTGCAAAAATTAAAACTCGTATAAGTCAAGACTTTGAAACTGCCTTTTTATCTAGAAACAGAAGCTGTAAACGAAAGTACATTGATAATTACCAAGAACCTCCAAGGAAAAAGTCAGCATTGCATAGAAAGTGTAAAGAAAGGGCTAATGCTGAAGATGTCCAGGAAACATTTGGATTTTACAGACCTAGGCTTTCAAAGGATTCAGGTAGAACTTTGAGACTTTTCCCTTTTAATTCTAAACAGCTTGTGAAATGTCCTAGGAGAAACCAGCCAGTTGTGGTTTTGAACCATCCTGATGCAGATGCGCCAGAAGTAGAACGTGTAATGAAAACTATCGCAAAGTTTAATGGACGTGTACTGAAGGTTTCATTGTCACAAACAACTATTAATGCTTTGCTGAAACCGGTTTGTTATAACACTTCTGAAACAACTTACAGTGACTTTTCCAAGAGACACAAAATGCTTAAACCTGTTAATTCTGTAAAAGAAAGATTTGTCCTTAAACTAACACTCAAAAAGACAAGCAAAAATAATTACCGGATTGTAAAAACTACCTCTGAAGATGTCTTGAAAGCCAAGTTTAACTGCTGGTTCTGTGGTAGGGTTTTTGACAATCAGGATGTGTGGGCTGGCCACGGGCAGAGACATTTAGTGGAAGCTACTCGGGACTGGAATAACTTACTGTGATTACCAAGGAAAAGATAAGATGAAGGAAAAATATGGGTCAAGTTACCATAATGCAGGCATTTTCTACATCGGTATAGTTTTTGGACATTTTAAAGAGTTGGTTATATTTCTGTGGAAGAACAAAAAGCTTTATATGTGGTACTTGAAAATGCCACAATTATACATGTTTTGAAAGAAAGTAATTAGCACAGATTGACCTTTATTTAGCTGTTTAAAATGCATCTATTGTTATTTGAAAGGTAGGGCTAAGGAAATTCTTGACAAGAGTTTTCCTAGTTGAATGAAGAGACTGAGTAAAGGGTTAGGGTGGACAGCCTCATCCCCTTTCCTCTCCCGCCAGCCTTATATTATAGATTTGGCAGTTTCTCTGGAGGTGGAGAACTCTTTCACACTTGACTTTGCTACTACTTGTGAAGATGGACTGAGCTTGGATAAAGTTACTTTATCTGTTACAGTTCATTTGAAAGGTATTGAGTTCCTTTGAAGCTATATCTTACTGGACTGTACTTAAATTTGAAATAATGCTTGAAGAGTTTTGGGCAAGTAACTCCTGTTGCTGTTACTGTGCCCTGAATCAGATTGGAATACCCGCCCAAGATGATGGTCTTTTCCTGTGGCTAGCTCAATCACTGCAGTAAATGGGCCAGTCTCCAGAGGAGAAATAAACTTTTTGTAAAATCCACTTGAACTTCAAAATTTCCCTGAATTTGCTTCTGTTTTCCAGTGATTCCCTTGCACAGAACTGTGCTTATCTGATTGGAAGTGTCCATAACCAAATGGCTTTTTTTTTTCCCCTCCCTTGCTTGGCATCCCTTCAAAATGAACAAAAAGAACATAGAAACACTTCAAAGGGAATGGCTTTTCTTGAAAATTTAAAAAAAATTTATTTTTACAGAGATAATATTTTGAAGCAGGGTTAGCAAAGCAGATTATACTTTTGCTTGTGTTTAATTACTGTTCTTACCTAAACATGTCTACAGTAGGACAGACCATTATTATTAGTAACTTCAGAATGACCAATAATCCAAAATGGTATTAATAGTGGCATTTGAAAATAGAGAAGCAAAGCATTAAAGATGGACTCAGTAGCAGTTACATATAACTTTTAAGAAAAATTCCTAAGAGACATGCCCAACAATTTCAAAGTGGATGTTTTCATAACAGTCCATTGATTTAACTTTACCATACACATTTGCATTTTTTTTTTGCCTTATTGGGTAATGGAGTTAGAAAATGATGTACTATGTAATGTTTTGTTTTGTTGTTACTATACATGTTAATAACATTTTTATTGATTGGATCAAAACTTCAGGGCTTTTTTGTATATAACAAAAATGTACATATTTTTGTACTTGATTATGTAAATTTGCACAGAAAGTTTATGACACAAAAATTATTTTCTTTCAGTTCTGTGCATGCATTAATAAAAGTGGGTGGTTTAAAAAGAGAACACGTACCCATGTTATTTTCTTGGATTTTATTTGTGACTTTTTTTTTTTTTTTTTTGGTTGGGGGCATACATTTTATTTTATTTTTTTCAGGGATTAAACACTATTGTTAGCAAGTGCCTAAAAATGATGTGAACAGTTTACATATGTCAACTGTAACTGTAGGTCCTAGGTGGGCCTACTCCCCTAATAGTTTTGGTTTAAACAAAGCCATAAATAGATGCTTCAAGCTATATTGCTATGCACATTATACTTGTACTGTTTTGTGCAGTTTATCTACTTTCTTAGTGGAGTATTTTTTGTATAAAACCTGTTATAATTGTGTTTCTTGAATTGAACCTGAGTGGAATTGATTGAAAATACAGAGTATATATTAATAATGTACATGATGTTTAAAGACTGGTAAGCATTGTTAATTTCCTTGTTCATTGTTAATGAAAGTTTTCTTCAATTAAACTTAAGCTTGTGTTTACATGAGAGTTCTTTTTTTTTTTTTAAATGAGCTAAAACCTAATGGGAAATCTCTCCCTCCCTTCCCTTCTTATTTAATATCTGTGAAAACTACAGAATAAATAGAGTGCTTCCCTTTTTCTTAAAAAATTAAAGATGAACTTTGAGAAAGGTCATTAATTTCCATAATGTATTCTTGGCTCTGCATGGAAAAGCTTTTTGATCTTTAGCAACCTTGTTATTATGGATAGGTCTGTAATAAAGTAGGTTACCTTCTGTGTCGAGGAGAGAGAAGAGGTGACCCTGACAGTCAAAATACATGTCAGGGACTGGAGAGAGGCGTACTGGTTAAGAGCAGTTGCTGTTCTTACAGAGGACCCAGCTTCAGATCCTAAACACCCATGTGTTGGCTCACAGTCCCTTGTAATCCTAGTTCCATGGGCTCTGACTCCCTCTCCTACTCTCCAAGGGCATTGCATGCAGAGTGCACAGACATACATGCAGGCAAAATGCCTGTACATACAAGATAGTTTCTTTTCAAAGAAATAGAGCAAATGGAAGTATGAATTTAGAGAACAGCAAAATAATAATTGAAGATCATTAGCTTTCCTATCTTGAGAATTTGTAAGCTGTATACTGAGAGTTGGATTCCAAAAATAGTAATAAGGAAACAGACTCAAAGAAAAGGGTACATAGTCTACAGGACTCATCTAAAGGAAAAACTAGTCTAAGAAATTCTCAGTGGATAGCTGTATATACTCAACTTCGCTGACTGCATTTTCCTGAGCTTTGCCCTGTCTGGAACTCCTTCCCCAACCTCTGGCTCCATAAGCAAAGATTCTGTTCAGAAGAGGGCTGGAATGAGCTTCAGAGACCAGCACATTGCCTGTTTTAAGGAGTCTATATTAGGTTCTCCAGAGGCGGAACTAACAAGGTATCGTGTATATGTAACCTGTGGTTGGATGGATTAATCTCTGCAAGTAGGGAGTCTGGGAAGTCCTATAGATAGGTAGCCTGCAAACTAGACTCAAAGATACTGGTAATGTGGCTCAGAAAAATCCACAAGCCTGTGAATCGGTGTGATTCTAAAGTCCTAGATCAGAAGCCTGAGAGCTAGATACTTGCGACATAAAAAAGCTAAAGAGCCGGGAGTTGTGATTTTGAAGGACAGATGAATGTTCTAGACTTAAAGGAGGGAGGGTTGGACTGCATGCCCCATGTCCACCTACACCATCTTTGAAAATAACCCTTACACATGCAGAGGGAATCAGTTTTCAAGGTATTCGTTAATCCAATCAAAGTGATTCCTCCAAACCGTCACAGGTAAGCAGTTCCTACACAAGAGTATTGCTAAAAACAGCAATTACAACCTAGGGAAGGCTGTGGATCATACCAACAGGTAACACCCAGGAGTTTAAGGCCAGGGTCAGAGAAAGTGACAACCTGGAGAAAAACCAATATCCTTTCCAATCAGTGTTCACATGCTGCAGGCTATAACCTCAAAGCAGTAACCAGAGGTATTCCAGCTTGCAAGTTCCTGGCTGACCACAGGCAAATCTGTAAACTCTGCCAGCTGTGAGAGTTGCCTATAATGAGTTTTATGGCAAACAGTGTAAACCTCACAGATGCAGAGGGCTGAGCACTAAGCATGCAGACTCAAGAGCAACTCCTGGGAAAGTCAGACTTAAATCCAGGGTTAGGGAGCATTTGAATAGTAACATCTGAGGCAGAACTACTGATTTAGCCCAGCCAAGGCACTTCAAAGTAATGTATCCGAGGTAATGTGTGTGCGTGTGTGTCTGTAAGTTGGGTGTGGGTGCAAAGTTTTACATAAAATGTCCAGTTTCAATACAAAATGATGAAATACAGAATTAAAAATATGATTATAATGAAAAAATATATATGAAAATATATACATATATGAAAATATACAATGAAAATCATGTTATAACATCAAATTAAATCTAGGCTTCCATATTAACTGTGTAAAGGAGCAAGTTAAAAAAAAGAAAGGGAAATAATAATAATAAAAAAGAATGAGGGAAATGATAAAGCTAATTGTGGAAATCAGTGACTGCAAAATAAGAGAAAATCAGCAAAAACAAACCAAGTTCTTTAGAAAAACTAGTACGACTGATGAACCTTTAGGAACAGGAAATAAGGGGATCAAAGCAGATGCTGAGACTCAGGGCCAAACTTTGGGCAGAGTGCTGGAAGTCTTATAGAAGAAGAGAGGAATGGGAATAGAGGGACATGGAGGGGACAGGAGCCTCACAAGGAGACCAAGAAAGCTGGTCCTGTAGAGACTGATACACTAATGGAGGACCATGCATGGAGAGGACCTAGACCCCTGCTCAGATGTGGCCGATTGGCAGCTCAGTCTCCATGTGGATCTCTGAGTGAGAGGAGCAGGGGCTGCCTCTGTCATGAACTCAGTTGACTGCTCTTTGATCACTTGCCCCTGGTGATGCAGCCTTGCCAGGTCACAGAGGAAGAGGATCCAGGCAGTCCTGATGAGACTGAACAAGCTATGGGCAGATGGAATAGTGGATAACTCCTTTCAGTGGACTAGGCGAAGGGGAGGAGAGGAAGGGGGAGGAAGGGTGGGATTAGGGGAGTTAAGAGAAGGGGCTTCAATTAGGATATATAATGAATAAATTGTGAAAAAAATTAAAAAAGTATTTTAAAAAAGCCTCAAAGGCAAGTGAAACAGCATAACTTGACAGAGAATATGTAGCCAGCAGGATTTCAATCTAGGTCTAAGTGGCCTGCTTAGGAATAAGAAACAGAAATGGTAACATTTGTAAAATGGTGTGTTTTGGGGGGAAAGGGATGAGACTTTGCAGTTGAGTAACAAGTGTTTATTAGTGAGTATTTCAGTTATATTTTTCCCTTTTGAAGTTTTTCTTAGCAGAGGACATCCTTTTAAAAACAGTAATTTCTAGATTTAAAATCCTGTTTGATGCTTTTTATAAAATGAGAACTCTGGATTGAAATATCTGAGTGGTTCTTTGGGTGCCTCAAAAAATGTAAGATGATTTATTTCCACACTTCATGTGCCTGACATATATCCTGACTGGCATACAATAGGCTCAGTGACTTGTTGGCTGGTTATATCAGTGATAATTCACATGCCTGAACTTTTACAATTTTAATACACTCTTTGAACAATCCTGTAAGATAAATTGCGTGATTGTGTCCATTTTTTTCTCACGGGCAAGCCAAGTTCACAGTCTGTGGCCAGGCACAGGAGCTGGGATTGCACTTGAAGCAACACTCCAGAGCCCTTGAAATAACCCACATCAGTACCTGTTTCTCACTCAGTGGAGAAATTATGTTCATGTCTTTAGTGCATAATATTTCAGCCATTTTGATATATGAACATTTAAAGAGATGTGAGTCAAGGGCCTGAAGCCTTGGATCTTTGGGTGTTTGGTCTACGGAGAAGTCCTAAGAGTGCAGAAACCTTAATAAAACTGGTAATTTTTTTGTGTGTATGTACCTAAATGTACTTTCTTCTTGGGCAAAGACCAGTAATGGCTTTCATGAAATTCAAAGAACATTGTAGCTACTAAATAAAGAAAAAGAAAAAGTAAAACCCATAGGTACAGAGAAAAATCCCAGGGGTCTTCCTGACATGTAATCAAAATGAATGTCCACAAGCAGTTTTATTTGAAGAGTTGTTCACAGATCAGTTTAAATCTCTGCAAAGGAGATTTTTAGCGAGGGGGCTGCGAGTTAATATGTAATAGGCATAATTTGTAGGGTATAAAAAAGTACCTTTGTTCACTCTTGTGTCATGACTACAAAGAAGTTGTTTCAGAAATGTAAAAACTGACGCCTTCAAGGATGGGAAGCCCGACAGCAAACCAGTTAGCAGTAGATCCGGGACACAGACCTGTCTCTGAAGCCAATACTGTCTCCCTTATGCTTAGCTCCTGCCAGGGGCATTCGCTGAAACTGAGCTTTCAGGCAGCAAGCTTTAAGTTTCTTCTATGCCACCTCACCTATAAGTAGAGGTTAGGTTATACACCATCTTAAAGTCATTTTAATTTCAGTCCAGCTCTAAAATCATGCCTCGCATACGACTAGTTTTGCTTCGCATCAGTCCGTTCTATTCTTAGGCAAACCTGTCCCGGTTGCCATGTTTAGTGCTCGGGGTTCAGAGTCACGAAACCCGTGCTGTGGCTGGTTCGTTTCAGCACAGGGCAGGCTTCTGATGGCCGCAGATGCAGCCATCCCATCTCTGCTGCCCATTGGCACAAGCCTGGAGCCTTTCTGTCACCCCGGATGCAGTCTGCTTTGAGACGTTCTTGAGACAGAGAACAGGACCCGAGATGCTGCCTTCAGCCGCCGCGCTATGGCACTCCAGCCCCCTCCCCCGCATCAGCTAGCTTGCCTGAGAATTTCTCTGTGAAAAAATCACTTTCTTATCAAGCATTGATAATTATAGATGAAGCTGACGGGATCTCTTGGAGGTTTTCCTAGCTTCACTGAGAATTCCACCTGCAGAGGAAGGCTTTGGAGAAGCCTACCTTAGGGTACGGTTACCTACCCTCTAACGGACTCTTTCTGGGAGATGGGGAAAGGTTGGCCTGTTAGGTAGGATATTTCTCCCAACACTGGAGACTAAGAGGATGGATGCCTCTGCAGAGACTGGCTTATGAATCCCAGCGTTTGCTCCAAAAGCCCACCATAGCAGTGCTGAGTATTAAGTTACTATGGAGTTGCATTTTGTTTGTTTGTTTGTTTAGAAGCTATGCTTCTTCATCTTGTTGTAGGGGAACATCAGGAGGGAGGCAGTTGGGGACAGGGCAAAAAAAGGCTGTTTTGAGCAGGGGTTGCTGTGGCAACGGAAGGAATGAATGAAGATTTGTTTACATTAAAATGTATCTCTGGCTGGAGAGATGGCTCAACGGTTAAGAGCACTGGCTCTTCCAGAGGACCCTGGTTCAATTCCCAGCACCCACATGGCAGCTCACAACTGTCTATAAATCCTGTTCCAGAGGATCTGATACCCTCACACAGGCATACATGCAATCAAAACACCAATGTACATAAAATTTTTAAAAGTAAACTGTTTAAAAAACTGGCTATGGTGGTGCACACCTATAATCCCAGCACTCAGAGGCAGGAGGATCTCTGTAAGTTCGAGGCCAGGCTGGTCTACAAAGTAAGTCCAGGACAGCCAAGGCTACTCGGAGAAGGTTCCTGTCTTATATTATTAGTGAGTGTTTTTTGCAAAGGACTGCTTCAGTCTTCTTTATTGTAAATAGTTCTTTCTAGTACATTCTAAACAATTACATTGTTTTTGTAAAAGGGAAAACACTTTCAGTACAAAATTTCAAAATTTCTATGAATATATACCAAAGATTTCATTGTAAAAAGTCTCTATGAATTGTATTCCCATCAGAGGGCAGTTGTAACAAGCCACCACAATCTGAGTGGCTTAAAGAAAGAGATTGAAATAGACTTATTGACCTCCAGTTCTAGATGCTTGAAATCTGAAATCAAAGTATAAATGGGACAGTGTTTCCACTGAACCCTGGAGGGGAATCTGTTCTTGCCCTTGCCTGGCTTTTGTTGGTTTGACAGCCATCCTTAACATTCTTTGGTTTATGGGTGCATGGATCCAGTCCCTGGTCTTCTCATGATGCCTCTTCACAGCCTTCCCTCTATGAGTGGCTGCATCTGTACTCAAACTCTTTTCTTCATAAAGAACAGGTTACCTGTGTAGCACCTACCTTATGACTCCATAATAACTTGACTTTATTGTTGTGGATAGAAACATGGTTTTGTTTTAATCCCAGGTGTGGGATGTGGGACTGATTCAGATGGTCCACAGCAGCAAACTATTTGCCTCATGTGGGCTCTGAGAGGGGCTCTTTGCCAGCTGCAGACAGTTTAAGTCTGAGGACTCTGGAGAGAGAATAAACGCGAGAGCCCAGAGAGCATGGAGGAGCTCAGAGAAAGAGCAAGGCTGCTGCTGCTTCCTCTCTGCAGCTCCTGTTGCTGTTGATGCAGTGAGACAAGAAGTTGGAGATGTCCTGAAACAAGGAGTGGACTGGCTCCAAGGAACCTGAGGATGCTAACCAGCAGGAAGCAGCTAAGAGAACTGTGCCCCCTTTCCCACTAACCCTGTCTCCTACCTGATGTTGGAGTGTTGGAAAGGATTGGGATAGAGAGAAGGAGATATAAAGAAATGTAGATAAAAGAGTTTTTAAAAATTATGCAACACTTTGCCTGTAAATGTGTTGGACATAATTCAACCCATAGTTTAGTAGTTACAAAACTGACACTTAAAAACATGTTGTTCTGTTTATGAGAGTCTGTGAGTTGCTCTGACCCATAGTCTTGGGCATCACCATCTGGTTTTTTTTAAAATGCATTGATGCTGCTATCTTATCTAGTGATCAAGTGTGTTCTCACTTGATTATTAGACTTAATCAGCTGCATGTCATTTCAACACCATCTAGAGTACATATCTGGACTGATCTAAAACCTTGTGCAAGGCTGTTCACTGTAGTATCTCTCTATCTTTGTGATGGTTTAAATGAGAAATGTCCTCCCACCCATGGTCTTGGGCATCCAAACCCTTGGTCCTCGTTGGTGGCTCCATTTGGGGAGGGGTTTGTGGTATGTCCTGGGTGTTGCTGGGAGGGGGTGGCTTTGAGAGAGGAAAAGCCATCACTTATTTTCAGTTCGTGCTCTCGGCTTCAGCTTGTGGTTGAGGTGTGAGCTCTTGGCATCATTCATGCTCCAGCTGTGATGTCTGCTGCTTGCTGCCACGATGGACTCTTGTTTCTCCAGAGCTGCAAACCAGGTAAAACTCTTTCCTCTGTACATTGCCTTGGTTTTGATGCATTATCACAGCAACAGAAAAGAAACTAATGAAATCCTTTGTATTCATCGACACCAGCCTATCTGCTCATGTTCTCTGGATTATTTCCCTAGCACCCAGCATTTCCAATTGGTTTACCTATCATCTCCATTTCTTACCAAGTTTAGGCGCCATCTAATAGATACTCAGATCAAAGGGGGGGAATGATTATTCCTAATAGGCAAATCCAACAGCACAATCTGGCAGAACTGGAAAGTTCATCTCTGTTTAATTCTCACATGGTTGGAGGCACACACAGATCTGTTCCAAACCCCTGCTTTGTCTGCCGTTCATTACTTTAATCTACATATTGTAAGTTTAACTGAAATTGGGTGTGGTGGTACATACCGCTAGTACCAGGACTTGAGAATCAGAGGCAGGTAGATCTCTCTGAGTTCCAGGCCAGCCTGGTCTACATAGTGAAACTGTCTCAAAAGAAAAAAGAAGAAGGTTTAAGACATAATTGTCAAGCCTCAGCACTAGATAGCCTAGCTCCACTCAGGTGCAGTGATTGCCGTACGGGCCTACATTCCCAGTGGCTTTTTGGTTGTATCCAAGTGTAAAATCTTCTTAGTTTAAAAATATAACGCTGCTTTCTGGTATCACTGAAAATGCACTACCCCTGGTTCTTTTAAATACATTTATTTGGAAAACATTAGTAGCATCATAACTGATCCTCCCCAGCTATTACTTCATCCGGTCAGGGAATAGAAAAGCTCATGTGAACATCTTATGAAGGACTGGATTTACCACCTCCATGCATTCATTTATCTTCTCTTTTATTGCTGATGATTCACATCCAGAATATGAAGTTTTCTTAAAAGGAGAAATGGGGGAAATGTCTGGAACAGTGGTGTTGACGTCTCTTCCTTTATGAAACCTTCACAGCATATTTCAGTCTTGTGGAATCTTTTGTGTTATTCTGACTGTCGATAAGAACCAGGGGGTTGTGCTGGTGATTCTTAATGATTTCCACAACACTTCCGAAGTACTAGAGAAGGAAGACAAGGGTGAATTAATTGCTGTTTATGCTCCCTGCCATGCTCTATGCTTCTCATCTCCTCCCACTTTCTCAAGCTGTTCATGGTTATTGGGTCTTGGCTGACATTCTTCCCAGAAGTGTCCATCTCTTTTAACAAAGGCTGGAACCTGCAGGGTGGTAGGTTCTGGGCTGTCCTAGATTTAGTAACAGCAAGTTATTGTTCCTGCACTTATGATTTCATGGTTTTTAAAAAATGTTTTGCTAAATGTTTTAAAATATTTTCTTCTGAGTTGGGTGTGGTGGTAAATGCATTTAATCCCAGCACTCGGCAGGCAGAGACATGATGGTTCCTGAGTGCAGGCCAGCCTGCTCTACAGAGTTTCAGAACAGATACAGAAAATTCTTTCTGCCCTGAAAATCCAATCAATCAATCAATCAATCAATTTCTAAAAATAATGTTTCTTATTGTCAAACATGAAACTGCCATATGACAGACTTTTTTATATCCCTCATAAAACACAAATTATCTGTAATGTTGCAGAAATCTTGACAATCTCCCAAAAGCCTATGTGCCAAAGATGAAGTTTCCATGGTGCCACTATTGTTAATTTAGTGAAAACTTTAAGAAGCAGGCAGGCCTCATTGGAAGTCTCTAGTTTATTCTGGGTGTGCCCTTGGGGGGACTGTGGGACCCTGGTCCTTTGTTTGTTGTGAGTGATTTTACTCTGTCATGATGTACTGACTCATCCAGGAACCAAAAACAGCAGGGCCAATGTATTATTGACTAAGACCTTCAAAACTGAGCCAAAATAAACCTTTCATCTTTATAAGTTGGTTATGCTCGGTATTTTTGTTCTAGTGCTGGGAGCCAACTGAAACACAACTGATATAATAAGTTACTCGTAGGATTCAGTACCAGGAAAACTTATTTCCTATATACATTTCTATTTTTGTTTTCTTTTCTTATATTTATGGTTCTGAGCCTAGCCTTGGATGGCTGAGCCATCTCTCCAGCCCTTGGCCCTCTTATTTCTATCTATACTTGGTTGCTTGTAAGCTCAGAGCTAACTTAGTGCCAAAGTAATAATGAAGTTTCTCGTTATACTCTCACCGTATGTGTTCATCTATTTGAATCTCCCATGTCTATATAAGTCTTAACTTAAGGATGTCAGAAAGTTTGTTCTGATAAGTGATCAGAGTTTTAAAATGAAAGATTAAAGGAGTATAACACAGACCATGAAACAAAATGCGTTAAGTTTACAAAAGTTCACAGTCATCAAGTAAGTACATTTATCATTTTTAAAGTAATTGATCTGCAATACTTCCATGGTTTATGGAATTGCTATTTATTGACTTTATTGTGTCCTTTAACCTTTTAAGTACAGATATCCAAACAATTTAAAATTGTACAAAACAATTTAAAATTTTTATTGATTGTTTAGATGACTTCCAATATCTACATATTGAATAAAAAGATACTCCTAATACTGTACAACTTCTCAAATGAAATACAGTTGTGTTTTAGCTGTCTGGCCATCTGAAAGTTAGACCGTGGAGGAGAGGCAAGTGGGAGGGGCTTTCAGACACCTTCCCCTTTACTCCTTCCCACTCTGCAGTCACTCAGCACTTTTGCAATTGCCAGTGGAAATCCTCTGTGAGAAATGCCATGATATATTCATAGGGGTAAACAGGGACAGGGTCTTGTCAAGCCAAATAAATGTGTCCTTGAGGGGACTGTGGGATTCTGGTCCTTTGTTTGTTGTGAGTGATTTTACTCTGTCATGATGTACTGACTCACCCTGAGATCAAAAACAGCAGGGGCAACGTACTGTTGTCTAAGACCTTCAAAACTGAAGGTTTTGAAGAAAATTGGAAAAAGAAAGGGCTAGGAGATGGACGAACACAAGCTCTTTAACACTGAATTGAAGGTTTAAAAAAAAAAAAGTGTGTCCTGAACTCAAGAAACTCAGAAGATTTGAATTGAGTTGGAATTATTTGAGACAGGAAGTGGGGTTGAAACACATTTGAGGTTAAAATAAAAGATAAGCTGGGGATCATTTAGTTGCTGCTTTTTCTCAGTTCTATTTTATTTATGTTCATATTTGTTCAGTATAGTTGATATTTCTAAATATGTACAGAAGATAACTGGATCAATAGCTCAACATCTCATGGCCAATAAAACAGAGCAGTCATCAAAGCTCTGAGATTACTGTACTGTGCAAGCCAAAACAGCTGTATGAAAAGGTAAACAATTAATTGGTTATTTATTGACTATATATATTATATTACACTTAAATAGAAGTAGAAAAACAATCTTTAAAGATATATGCAGAGTTGATATCAGATAGCTGATGGTATTATATTCTTGTGGAATGTATTCAATTTACCCTTGTTTGTTCAAATGCTGATTTCTCTACCCCACTATCTGGTTTCAATCAGGACATTGCATTGTGATGCTTATTCTAAGTATCATCTGTCTCAAGTTTGTGTAAACATGCCACCATTTGTTCTCTATATTGTCAATTAAAAAACCAGCCCCAATGATAAGCAATGGAGAGAACAGGGTGGGACATCCTGGTCCAGAGAGAAAGAGAGAAGAGGCAGGAGAGAGGAGAACAGATTCTGCAAGAGATATCTTGAAACTATGAGGACGGATGAACTGGACCTAAGATATGACTAAAAGCAACTCTAATGGGTGAAATCTGAATGGCAGAAAACTATGTGGGCTTGGAGGTTTAGGATGGAGTAACTATTGCCCCGCATTGTGCTCTAGGTTAATTATATAAATCCCAGTCTCTGTGTGGTGATTTGGGTATACAGCTGGTTTAGGAATAACCACAAGAGATAGCCCAAATTTACATTTTTCTGTTTTTATGTTCAGTATACTGAAAACATCAGTTTTTTCTTATAAACAATTTAATGGAGATTTTTTTTTTTTAGTTGATTTCAGCATTGCCAGACACCATTATAATAATCTTCTATACATTTTAGTTCAGAGGCTGGTTTTGCTGAGAGTGGCACAAAGTGCTGACCTATTAATTCTGGGGTAGAGAAGAAGGGTCTTAGGCCAAGAGGAACTGAAGAATTCTTGTTGACTAGTGTGGCTGTGTGTGTGTGTGTGTGTGTGTGTGTGTGTGTGTGTGTATGTGCATGGCAAGGAAACCCATAGCTTGTCAAAGTTTAAAGTTTATATAAGAAAATTCAAAGTTTATATAAGAAAAATTCAGGACCTGTGAATAGGACAGCTCCCAGCTCCCCGGTGTAATGCCTCTGGTGGGTGAGCTCCAGCTGAGAAGACTTGGGAATGAAGCCACTCCTGGGTGTGTTGTGTCAGCATCACCACCATTTCCTAACACTTATTATGATTAAGGAACATTTTAAAAGAGGCTTTTAAGACAGAGTTTCCAGCGGGCATGAAAGGTTTTCTGAGCAGAGAGGAGCAGGCAGAGACCTGTAAGTTTACCTTGATTCCTTCAACCATCTAACCCTCTTACTACTGCTCGGGAAACTCCTTTGTGATAAACGCAGTGATACGTTCATTCTGTTCTCTTGGCACAGCTGTGAAGCTAAGTGCAATCGGAAATAAAGGGCTAGAATACGGATTAGAAGAGTTATTTAACTTTCTTAAATGACAATGCAAGTCTGCTTTTGATTACTGTTCTTAGATTCAAGAGTTGTCTTTTTTGATTATTCAAGATATCATTTAAAACCTCAAGTTATAAACACCTAGAAGAAAACACAGAGGGCATTTTGGATTTGGCCATGGTTTCCTGGTTGTGACATAAAGAACACAGGCACTAAAGCCAAGATACATAAATGAGATTACATAAAATTCAAAATACTTGTCTGTCAGAGAATGAAATCAACAGAGTTAAAAGGTAAACCAAGAAAGAAGAATGTTTTCATACATTCCCAAACTCAGAGTTGGACATGGTGGCACATGCTTTTAATCCCAGCATTTGAGAGGTAGAGGCAGGAAAATCTCTGAGTTCAAGGCTAGCTTGCTTTACAGAGTAAGTTCCAGGACAGCCAGGGCTATACAGAGAAAACTTGTCTCAAAACCAAACAAAACAAAAATCCCCACATTCAACAATAGCAAAAACTGGAATACTTGATTGGAAAGTGTACAAAGGACTTGGGTAAATATTTCTGCACAGATGATAGGTAAGTGGCCAACAAATGTGAAAAGATACTGATCAATACTAATCATCAAAGGAAAGTGAATTAGGGATCACAGCACATCCTTAAGATGGCTGCTCTAACAAACAACCCAGGAAATGACAAGGAACAGGTGCTGGTGGAATGTGAAGTTGACTGCTTGTGTACTTTTGGGGCTCATAAAATGATGCTGTATGGTAAGACACATACATAAACACGTTCAAGATGGTCTGTGAGAGTATTTTGATGTATGTGCCTCAACCACATTTTATTTTAGAAAACAAAATGAATGCCATTATTTTTCCTATAACTATTCAATAACAATTGAATTCACTCATGCAGTGTCCACTAAGGTAAGCCATTGTACTCTGGTTCTGGAAGGGCAAAGTGAACAAGACACAGTTCCCTGCCTCAGTACTAAGAAGACAGATGCAGGAGGACTGCGCCTTTTTTTTTTTTTAAATAGTGCTGGTTTTGGAAAGCTGTGGCTCTTTCTGAATGTATCTTTAAAAAAAAGTGGGGGCTGGAGAGATGGCTCAGTGGTTGAGAGCACTGTTTGCTCTTCCACAGGTCATGAGTTCAATTCCTGGCAACCACATGGTGGCTTACAACCATCTATAATGTGAACTGATTCCCTCTTCTGACAGGTGTAAATGCAGAGAGAATACTCATATACATAAAATAAAAAAATTAAAAAAAAAAAGAAAAAAGTTTCCTCCTAACATTCTCCTTCCTTCCCTCCATCCTTTCTCCCTTCTTTCTTCAATTTTAAAACTTGAGGCAGGGCTTCACTTTAAAGCCCAGGCTGGACTTGAACTCACAATCTTCTAACCTCAGCCTCCCAAGGGTTGCTATTACAGGTAGGTGCCACCACACTCTCTTGTTTGTGCTATTTTCTCTGTTTAAACCATCCTTTCCTTCTTTTTGTGGTTTTTTTTTTCCTTCCTCCACCTTTCATTCCACAAATTCACATTCAGCCCACCATTCAAGGTGAGAATAAATATTCCTTCCTGGACCACACCATGGGCGTAGTGGTTTGAATAAGATTGATAACTATAGGCCCATGAATTTGAATGGTTGGTCATAAGGGAGTGGCACTATTTGAGAAGGATAAGGAGGTGTGGACTTGGAGGAAGTGTGTCACAGGTGATGGGCTATGAGGTTTCAAAAGCACATGCTAAGCTCAGTGTTGCTCTCTTTGCCTACAAATCAGGACCTAGCTCTTAGTTACTGGTCCAGTGCCATTTTATCTCTGTAATCCCCAACGTGATAATAATGGACTAAACCTCTGAAACTTTAAGCAAGCCCTCAGTTAATTGCTTTCCTTTATAAGAGTTGCCTTGGACTTGGTGCCTCCCCACAGTGATAGAACAAAAACAAAGACAATGGGTTATTCTAACTCAAACTCCAAGATTCCTTTACAGGTAGAGGCTAGCTAACCAGAAACATGTTGAGCTTTCATTTTGCTCCTAATTAGAGGCATTTCTGTTGGTTATTTAAGACCTATGTATCTCATTACATAAGCTCATCTTGGCCCAAGAATTATAGCCCAATGTTTCAAATCAAGTTCTGAATTTCTCAAGTACTTCCCTGGTCACCTTATAGGGTTAAGCTTCAAGGCCTTGATTTTGGAGCACTAGTCCATGACCTTGATTCTTACAACCTCAATTCAATTGAGGCATTTGGCATTTCGACTTTCATTTATTGGTTTGCTTGGACTAATAAATTTTATCAGCTTGCCCTTATTAGGTGGAGAAGGGATGAGGAGATGGCTCAGCGGAAAAAGCACTTGCTGTCCAAGCATGCATGTGGGAGTTCAGATGCCCAGTGCCCATAAAAATGCCAGGTGGACAGAGTGGCCTGCCTGTAATTCCAGGTCTCAGAAGACAGACCTAGGGGAAAACTAAAATAAGTGGCTAGTTAGAGTAGCCATATTTAGTCAAAAGACCCTGCCTCCAGCAGTAAGTGGGGATGGATCAAGAAGGACTCCCACATGTTAGCCTGTGGCCTTCCCGTACCACACACATGCACACCATACACAAAGACATAGAATTTTAAAATTAAACAGAAATGCTCTGACATGCATTGCACCATTTTTCTTCTGCTTTCTCATGGGATGTGCTATTACACAGTGTGCATCATCTACTACAAATATTGTATTTTAAAACATGGTATTTTATCTTATTTTCTACTTATGACATATACACAACCCCTAAGACCAACTACTTTTGTATCATTTTCCTTTATCCCTGGCACCTAACAAAGCATGCTGCCACTGTGCTCAAAATAGATGTAGAACTGAGTTAAAAAGGAGTTACCAGCCAGCCATAGTGGTACCTTCCTGTAATCCCATACTCAGGGGGATTGAGTTCAAGGCCAGCCTGGGCTAGAAGGTTTCAGGTCCACCTAGAATACATATTAAGACTCTGTCTCAAAAAAAAAAAAAAAAAAAAACAACAACAACTAAGTATATAAACAGAAAAATGATAAGTACTAACCTCTTCACCATTTTTCTTCTTTCCCAAAGCATATTGTTTGGTTGCTTCAATATACCGTACAGGAATATTATATACTCGCTTATTAAAAAACGCAACCAGCGTATATGGCTGCTTAGAATCATGGCCAGAGCTTTTCCGAATAAGAAATGATCCATCCTGTGTAATAAAAGTAAAGCATAGTGATAGTATTAGTTATATTTCTATAAGCTACAAATTGGCTTCTGAAGAGTATTTTATTATTCTCAAATATTATTTAGCTCCATGTTTTTGTTATCAATTAAAATTTGTTGTATTATTTTCTAAGAATACTGTTTATTATGACGGGTACTCAGACAAACTTGAGTGAAGTCGATGCTAATGTTTAATATGTTAACTGAGGCATTGTGCTCACTGAGACTTAGAAATACGTAAAAGGACACAGTAAGACTAAACCTAGAGTCACTTGAACTAGAGCCCATGTTTGCAAGTTCCCTAAGTAGAAATCTAAACCATAAGAAAGTAGAAGCTGGAGATTCAAGCTCTCAGCTGAGGAAAACTCTCACCTCAATAGACTTATGTTAAAGTAGAAAAACTGTAAAAAATATACCAATGTGTATTAAATATTTTACTAAAATCATTTAGAATCATACATTAAAAAAAGCTATACACAAGACGTAACCTAAAAGACAGAAAGAAGAAATGTAATAATCAGTGATGAGCCTTAGGAATAAATTTGAAAACAAACAAAACAAAACAAAATCTGTCTCAGAACCGAATAAAATTTACAAGAGTTCTGGGGACTAAGTAAACTCCAATAGAGACTTAATGTGTGACCCTAAGCAAACCATGGAGACAACCACAGCATTTATCGTGGACTGCAGCAGAGTTGACTGGACAGTGGTGGCCACCGAAGAGTGACATGGAGGCCTTTAGGCAGCTCTGAAAACCTTGTGGCTGATTGTCCTGGCTCCAAAGGATGTGGAGTTGACCAGGGCTCACTGAAACAGTAGCAGCAGTGGTGAACTTGTACTCAACCCTAGACAGCCCTGCAACCAGTTCCACCTTGGCCAAGGGGTTAGCCCTTCTCCTGGTGGACTAGCTAAGGAGGTAGACAGTGGTTGGTTCAAAACACAAGCCTCAGTGATGGTGAGTGATAAGGAGGCAAGGATGTGATGGCACACACAAACAGGTTGTGCCTGGTCCAAAACACGCCCTCTCCCCAAACCCGGTCTCTCTCTACTTTTCCTGTTATGCAGCATTGGCTCTCCAAAAAGGTGTTCATTTTTTCCCTAACTAGTATGGGCCGGATAAGAAAGAGGCAAAAACTGGGAACCTTAACTTGTTGACAGCTCTAAAACGCGTTCTCCCAGTCTACCAACAATTTCTGTCTTGGCAGAGCAAAGGACCCTCGCCAGCTAATTGATGACATTTTGACAGGGATTTGAGCTTTAAAAAAACAAGGGAGAACAGAGGAATTGAAAAGGAAACTTTAATCTTGCATTATCTCATCTGTCCCCAATGATGAGCTCTCAAAAACAAAATTCATAGTAGTTTCTGCTGCCTTTATCCAGATTGTCAGTCCAATGGGTTGGTTCAAACTAGCCTGTCTTCCCTCACTCCAAGGCTGGGCTCCTGCATCATCAGGTCTCCCCAGGCCTCCCCTGCCTCCCACCTCTCTCCATTGTTTGGGAGTAGTGGACCCCACCCCCACCCCAGAGCTTGACATTAAAGGTAAATAGGAAGGAGATGATAAGACAATGGGGGTGATCCTAAGAGAGGAGAAAGTCCAGGGAGACAGCCCCTGCCCCTGCTAGTTTACTAGTTTGATTTATGTGAACTGAGGGCACAGTGTGAAAATTTTCAATGCCCAAACCTTGTTGGATCTGTGCAAGGCTTCTTCTGCAGACTTGCGGTCACAGGCGCCAGCATACCAGGGCTTACCGTGAAGCTCAGCTTCCTGTGGAACAGAGGCACGCGAAACAGGAGTTGGTCCTCAAGGTACCTGAGAGTTTAACCTTCATGCAGAAATGGCCCGTTTTGCAAGACAGGAACAATAATCTACCTCTTCACCAGTACTGCTAAAATAAGTTTTGTGCTTCCCCTGGCCAACCACAACGATTCTATGGCTAGCTTGTTCCCATTTGGCATTAGCTGCTAAATTTAGTGCTAAAACATATATGTACCTCATTAGGTTCCCTCCTAAGTAAAGAATATGTTCTTTTCTCATTGTGCTATTATTCGTTTTTATTATTATTTATTTTTATTTTATGTCTATTGGTGTCTTGCCTGCATGTATGACTGTGTGAGGTTGTCAGATCCTGGAGTTATAGACAATTGTGAGCTGCCATGTAGGTGCTGGGAATGAAACCCTGGTTATTCTGGGTTTTTTTTGGGGGGGGGGTTGGAGATGGGGTTCAAACCCTCATGTTTGTGCAGCAAGCACTTTACCAACAACTGTTTATCCAGCTCCCAGTTGCCAGTGTTTCAGTAATATTATCTTACTTGGTTTTGACAAATGAGTATACTTATTCGCTTATCACCTTCAAATCTTTACACAAGCTCAAAGAGACTTAATTCAGGGGCCTTAATTCAAGAGTCCTTTCTCTGTCTCTATTTATGCTGTTCTGTTTGGCATAGGCTTTAACATCATAAGCTTTCACAGGTCTATTCTGAGGAAATTGTAAAGTTTAAATAAAATCCATGTGAGAGGAATAACAACAAAAACAACACATTGCCTCACTATTTTAAAGAAACACTAATTGTTATTTGGGGCATCTGGAAGAGAAACAAGAATAAATGGGATGAGGTCTCTCTTAGTCACTAAAAAAAAAAAAAAAAAACAAAACCAGGATATTCTGTATCCATCAGAACAACTCAGTTAAAATGCAGACTCCATCCTGAGCCTTCCCCCAGACTGCCTTCTCAGGAGATGTGCCCCTTTCTGAACTCCACAGGAATAGTCCACTGACATTAAGCCCACGCCCTACCTGGTCTGCAAAAGTGGGATTAGATGAAAAGCTGGGTAACGGTCCATCTACGGTGGGCCCTCCCCCTTCCGGAAACCCTGAAAGAGATTCGAAAACTCCGTTAGTCATCACTAGTTCCTGTGCGCTGCAGCGCTCATGCCTCACTGCTGAGCTAGTGCTATGACACACACACAGAACTGGAAAATCCTTAAGACAATACTGCTCAAGGGGCGGCCTCAGGACCCCTTTAAGGCCCCAAGATCCTTTCAGCTGTTTGAGAGATCTTTTGGCACACACCTATCTCTGAAAAACCTGGGTTTACTCTATTTCAACTAGTATAGCAACTGACTATTGGCTTCAAACATTTAAAAGTCCTGTCAAGTTGGACCTGGTAATGCAGGCCATAATATCAGCTACTAGGAAACTGAGGGAAGAGGGTCACAAGTTCATAGCCAGCCTGGGCTACTACAGTGAGACCCTGTCTCAGAGGTAAATAGAATTTATAAAATGTAATCCAGTGCCAGTTTACACACACACACACACACACACACACACACACACACACACACACACCAGCCAACTGCTCTGCCTTCTTGGAACTTGAACTTTAAAGGGCTGCGCAGTCGTGACATTAGCATCGCTGCCCATGTGGCACTGAGAGTCCTGAGTGCTCTCAAGAATGATGAACCAGAAGGCAGTTTCACTGAGGAGGCTTCAGGACAGGTGGAACCAGCACTTTCAGATGGAATAGCAAAGCCGAGGGGGTGGTCAGACTTCCCTAGGGCACCTACCTGTGTGGTGCCGGCTGATTTGTGAGGATTGGGCAGACAGGGGAGCGTCAAGACTAACACTTTTAGAATCATGAATATGTGCTGGGACATCTCTGTTTTTAACGTTTTGTCTTTGCCTATTTTGGGGAGGGGGGTAGGAGCTGGAGTACCCCATCTCAGAGGAAACATTCCCAGACTCACAATCCCCGTCAGTCTCTAGCACCCCCTCCCCCGTCACCTTGCTCTTCATGGCACTTTAGGGTTGCCTAACCTGAGACTGTTTATCTCCATGTTTATTGTGCTGATTCCTGTCCCCTTCAGCAATAACCTAACTTCAGGACAAGGCCATTGATTCATCCAGGTCTCTCCTCAGCCCAAGACAGTGGCTGGCACATGGTATAGGGATGGCCAGTAACATGAAAGAATGACTCAAGTGGGAAAGCAAAAGATAAAACAAAGCTTTTAAAGCAGAAAAATACATTTCTACAGACAAATCATTTTCACTCTATGTTAGAATTAACAGAAAGACGACTTAGTATGAGTTTCATTTTATTTGAAGTGGACCAAAAGTGTAATTCAAAACTAAAAAAAAAAAAATTTAAGTAGTAAAATGCAAATGTATTTTTTTGTTTATTTGAATGGTTAACCTTGATTATTTTAGAATATGTTCCAAATTATGTGTAAAATTTTCCCTTTTTGTTTTTCGCTCCCTGATTTGAGTTGAAAGAAAATGAAGGATGGGAGTGGTTACATTCTATGAGCCTGACTTGTCTGAGTCATGCATGTATATATTAAAGATTGTATTTCTAATTGTATATGTGTGTTCATGTATGTGAGTGCAGATGCACAAAGATGCCAGGAAAAGATAGGTTCGTGGAGTTGGAGTTACAGGCCTTTGTGGGTGCTGGGAACTGCACCGATCCATCTCTCCAGATTGGATTCATATGTATAGATGTTAATATATAAAAATCAAATACATATGTATTTATTAGTGGGAAGTATTTTAACTGAACGATTAATAAGATACCATGCTCAGTGTATAGCTCAGTGGTAGGGCACTTATCTATATGCATGGGCCTCTGACGTTAATCCTATCACTGAAAACTTGCATAATTTGACAAATTGTGAGATTATGAGTGCTTACAACCCATAAAGCTTAAATTCACTAAAAATATAAATATATAAGAGAATAATAAAACGAACAAAAATCATAGTTACAAACAGAAATAATATATTTGTGACATAATGTATATAACAGCAGTTTACATAACAGTAATATATAGTGAATGACATAGCCAAGACTCTTCTTTTTGCTTTGCTTCCTGTCTCATCAGGGTAAACACAAAGACAGTCATGAGAAGCCCTGCATACCCAGCCTTACACTATTTAACCAGTTCCCTTTTGGATATCTAATATCTTAGCACTTTCAAATTTTAAGCTTTTTTATTAAATTTGCCCGACCTCAGTTATTTTATTTTCAACCATTCCTTCTGCTAATCAAAATCCGTTCATGCCTTGTCCCTCTCTCCCATGTGCTTATTTTTTCTTTTTTTTTTTTTTTAATAAGTAATGAACAGTTTAATAGAAGGAAAAATTTCCCTGCTGTGTTATCTACTTTTCTCTTCCTGGGATAAAATGCTATGACCGAGTGTGGTGGTTTGAAGGATAATGGCCCCCATAGACTCACAGGGAGAGGTAGATAGAGGGGCGGCCTCGCTGGGGTAGGGGTAGCCCTGTTGGAGGAAGTGTGTTTTTAAAGTGATATTTATGTTGGTAAAATTACCCAGATACATACCACACTCTCATTTTAAGGTACATTTTATAGATATGTGTGAGGTTCATTAAAACGTATTTCAAATTTAAATACCTACCATTTATTGAGAACCTTCTAGATGCCAAGCACTGTTTCTGGTATTTAATCTGATTTTGAAAATAGCTTCATTGTATTTTTTAATAATGCCAACTGATAACTATTCAATCAATACTAAAGATGGAAAATATTTACCTTTCAAAATAACTCAATGAAATAAACATCTTTGGCCCTATTTTATAGACAAGAAGGCAAAGAAGAGATGCCACTGGCCCAGTGGATGTGATGGTGCTGTTAGCTCTCATGCCTGGCCCTAGCCCTCACCCATGGTGGGCCATCATGATCCCATTGTACTTACTTGGCAGAGGTACAGGCTTTTGATGGATAGGTCTGAAAGGAAGAAATGTGGGTTAAATAATACACAATTACAGTACACAACACAAAATCTGGAGACTCCACACCAAAGGATAATGAGATCTAAAGACGGGAGGGGCAACAGAACCTTTGGAAAACCAAGATTTCTCCCTTTAGCTTTGAAAAAGGATGAGCCTTGACTGCAGTACTGTATGCTAGGTAAGACCAGTAACCTGAAGACTGAGTCTCTGAAATTCTACAGTCTCTTAGGTTACTTAACAGCTTTCCAGAGTTAATTAAGAAGCAATGAAACACTGGATCCCTGAGCGACGTTGCATGACAACGAATTTCCATAGAAACAAGAAGAAACTCATTTTTAAAGGGAAGGATTCTGCTGATAAGAAAAAAGCTATCTTATGATCTATTATCTCTGCACCCTGGATAATGATGCAGGAGAGACTTGAATTAAAGGGCAGCCTGGCTACATACATAAGGATTTCCAGAAAAGTTGGGGCTGCAGAGTGAGACCCTGACTTTAACTAAATACATAAATAAAAAGGGTAGGAAAGGTAGGTGTTTTCTGCTCTTCCGGAAGCCCTGAGTTCAGTTCCCAGTGCCCACACTGGATAGCTCACAAACTTGTAACTCCGGGGGCTCCAATATTCTTTATACACACACACAACATATCCTCACATACAGACGTAACTACAAAATCAAAATGAAAATATTTTTAAAACAATAAATGCGCATAAATGGAAGGGTTCTTACTTCTGGGTGGGAGGAAACCCTGGCGACTGTACAGTGTCTTGTCTGTGACTTGACCCTCGGTGGCGTTCAGCAGGAACAGGTTTTTCTGGGACAGGAGAGGCCTCCCATTAGTACTGAAGTAAAACGTTTGTCCCGACCCCAAATACAGCCTCTTTGGCCAGATGTCTTCTAAGAAGGTCTTGTTCTGTATGCTTGTTACTCTCTTGGTAGGCAGGTGCTCTCAGGACCAAGACTTCCTCACCATAGCATTACAGGATATGCTGATAGCTCCCCCTTCAGCAGTGTACATGGAGACAGAACCCATGGGTACTGGACTTTTAAGTGTCTGAGCACAGAGGGGTACCAGGAGATGAGCAGGCTTCGTAGCCTCTGTGTGACTCGTTCTCTGTTTTCCGTGTAGGCTCCCTTCAGGTGTTACCATACCTTCCCGTGTCTTGATTAGTTATGGGATGCGGCGTAAGTAACTTACTGCCGATGAGAGGTTAAGAAAAATATCTTGGGATTCATGAATGATATACACCTGTTGAATCAAAGTCTAGGTTACCAGTGAATGTGAATGTCACTTGGATCTCAGCATGTTCTGGAGGGAGGGCAGGAAGCAGGCATAAACATGAACCTTAGGAAATGTCTGTTGAAGCTGGGTAGTGGTGGCCCATGTCTTTAATACCAGCACTTGGGATGCAGAGGCAGGTAGATCTCTGAGTTTGAGGCCAACCTGGTCTACAGAGTGAGTTTCAGGACAGCCAGGGCTATAAAGAATGACCCTGTCTCAAGAGAAAGAAAGAGAGAAAGAAAGAAAGAAAGAAAGAAAGAAAGAAAGAAAGAAAGAAAGAAAGAAAGAAAAGAAAAGAAAAGAAAAGAAAAGAAAAGGAAAGGAAAGGACTATTGACTCCCATAGGAAACTTTAAAGTGAGACATCCAGAAAGGCAAAAGGTTACAGGAACTTCAAAGGAAGAGAAGCAGTGAAAACTCAAACTCAAATGTTCTAAGTGGTGAGCCTACATGCACTGATATTCAGAAAGCCTTGAATGCTAAAGGTATTCTAAACGTGTGGAGATTACTTTGAGTTGTCAAGCTAGTTTTGTGCTTATTTCTTTATAACTCAGAAATTCCCAAAGGAGCACAATGGAGCCGCATCAGCTTCCAGCAGCCTTAAGCTGTGCCCACCCTACGTCGTCTCTATGCTCTGTTAGCCAGGGCCTTGCCGACTTGTAAAACCTCCTCCATTTTGGTTGAGCTGTGGCGGTTCCCATAATTATAGTAATTTCATTACCAGATCTGTTAGGTCTCTTGGGCTATCCAAATATCCAGAAAAGAGCTCAAGTTGGACTGTAAGATTTCTGGCTGTTAGATAAAAGCCAGCATTCCTCAGAGACTTGTGAAACTGGTTCCTATCTGCCAAAAGGAGTCATGTGGGGCCTATCAAGATATTAAAGTCCACACTGGCCTCTGGGTTCCCTCCGTATCACAGGTACCTGTTACACATTTCAAAGTCCATGCTGACATCCTAGCCTTTCTGACCTCCTCCTCTACCCTAAGCTCCCTCCAGCTCATGGGCTTCCCTCCCCTCAGCTACTCATCCTTTTTTATAACCTGGCTATTCCCACTATTTTATTCTCTTACCCTCCCTAGCTACGCTCTATTCTCTATCTCTCGTAATCTTCACTATTCTCTCCTGCTTCCCTAGCCCTGTCCATGCTGAGTCTACTTTTCTCCCTCTCTGCTCTAGACATTTCCAGATGCCTGTCTGTTCTCTTTCATATCTACAATAGAAAACATTAGGCACATCATGGACAGTCATGCCAAAAGTTTCTTTTCTTGCATCCACTCACATACAAGAGCTCAAGTAGGTTGTTTCTCTGGATTCCTGACTTCCTGCCCTAGGGTCTTCAGCCATGAGCCTGTCAGTCTATCAGTCATCTCGGATTCTTTAACTGACTATGCACTCACTGGTCATTCCAGCAATGGCCACGTGCCAGCTGAACAAGGAAACTTTTCAACCTGCACCCCAGCTTGTAAGCACACCATGGGCAATGATTTCTTATAGAGTTGTCCGACCCCCAACCCAAATAAAGCTCTGTATAGTCTCAGGTTTTTAGTTTCTGTGTGGGTCCTTCTCATTCATCTTTCACAACCCTGAGGTCTCTTCCCCAGGGCAGAGGATGCTGCTTTCTCCCTCTGTGTTTAGGTGGCTCCTGCCTACGCTCTTGGAATGAGTCCAAAGGAAGCAATTTGCCCCTCTGCGGGGACCCCCTGAGAAAGACTTCCAAGCAGCAGGAGGCATGCCAATAGCCCAGTACAAGTTGGTTTCCGAAATTTCTGAAGCCTTAAAGTTTTCACAGAGGCCCCAGGTCACTAGTACTCTTTGCTGCTGCTTATCAGGGTGGAGAGACTGGAAAGACAAGCAAGGTATGCATGGGATGTCCAGGAACAGAAAAACTTCAAAGGGGAGGCAGAGACCCACAGGACAGCAGAGGAGGAGGTGGGGCAGAAACAGCCTGGGGAAAGGAAAGAAGTGGAAAGTAGAATTGGGGGGAAACCTTGATGGTGAAATGAAAGCAGAGATGAGAGCTGCAATGTTTGCTCAGAAAAAGAAAAGAAATAGCCAGTGTCCCATGAGCAGGGACGCCACATGTTCTGTGCAGACACTGACTTAGGTCATGGTGAAAGGACACGCCCTGAAATGAAGCAGAGGGTGGCCTCATGTGTGAAAGTGGGTGAGTGCAAGGCTTCAATGTCTTTATGTTCCAAGTGTTGACATCATGAATGAATCTTGCTATCTCTTTCCTGTCCCCATTCATGCTTTTCAAATACAATTTTTTAAAAAATGGAGGTCATTAAAAAGAATGTTTTTCTTGAGTTATGGTGAAGCAAAAACAGAGAAGCATTTAAAGATGTACTAAGACAATGGGCATTTGAACTTTGAAGCCTTAGCAACAGAACTTATTTAAGTAAACAGAGTTTTAAAAATCCATTACCTTGTCTAAGCTGTTAATTCTGGGACTGGTAGATGGCTCTAAGGTCATACTTAGTACCAGCACATTGCTTTCTAGCTGGCTGTGACCACTTGTATTAGGTAAGTGGCAAGCAGGCTGTAGCCTCCTCCACAGCCCCTGCCTGCTAAGCTCAGGCTCCTGAGCCAACTTTGCTGCTCATGACCACAGGCAAAAGATTCATCATTTAGATGAATTGGCTTTATATTAACAATTGGCTCATAAATAATGAAAAGCATTCAGAATGAAGGGTCTATATGCAAATCATTAATTGAAAAATTACTTTTAGTGTACACGCTTCAGAACAAATATATTTACCTTCACAAACACTTGATGCGTTCTGTGGAGGGGCAGCTGGAGTCTATGTTAAGAAAAAAATAAAAGGCAAGGACAGTCAGCCAAGCAGAACATGGAGCTAAGTCTGAGCAATATTACAATAACTGTGCTGGCAGAGAGTTGTGGCAGGGTTCCAGCCCAACCTTTTCATTCATTGGAAACTGGATGAATTTGTCTGATGGGGAGGAGCAATCCATTTCCTTGTGGGGACATCACTAACAGTGTTGATGGACACTGTGACCCTCAGCAGCTACCAGCCAGTAGTGCAGTGGGCATCCGGCATCTGGCCAGGTCCCCACCTTCTGATAGGCACTGTCAGGTTCTACAGTAAGGCCAGGCCCAGCTGGGCTGCCTTGCATCTGGAGCTGGCCCAGGGTCACCCCTTTCTGGCCAGAAGCTGAGCTTAGTCTGTGGCTATTTATCTGATACATGCTGGTCTGCCAGTTGCTCTGGGATCAGCAAGGCAGGAAGTGGACAGAGGCTTTCTGCAATGACAGAGGCCTGGATGCCTGTACGCCCTCTGTTATCCAATGCACACAATCGGGGAGGACCAGCTCATCGGGAGTAGCTCCTTCCCAGCCCCCTGAACGTTAGAAGTCCCTCTGGGTTGACCTTAAGTAAGTAGATAACAATAGATAATGCAGGAAATGTGAAGCACTTTCAAGTGCAAGATCAACTTACTGTCTTCAGTGGTGTAGCTGTTTTCTTCCTGGGGAATAAAAGATTAGCCTTGTTAAAACACGTGCGAGATGAGACGGAACTAACACCTTCTTAGACATAAACCATAAAAGTGAGGACACTGGGTAGGAAGACTGCTCCTGAAGGACTGATAGGGATGGATGGAGGATTTAATTGTGAGATCCTTCCAACAGATGAAAAAGGGTTACTTGTCTTAGCTGGTGTTCTGTTGTTGTGAAGAGATGTCGTGGCCAAGACAATTCTTATAAAAGAAAGCATTTGATTGGGCCTTGCTTATAGTTTCACAGGTTGAGTCCACCATTATCATTATGGTGGGAGCATGGTGGCATGCAGGTAGGTGCTGGAACAGCAACTGATAGAGACAGAGAGACAGAGACACACAGAGAGACAGTAACAGAAAGAGAGGGAGAATGACTCTGGGTATGGTATTAGCCTTTGAGTCTTCAAAGCTCACGCTCAGTGACATGCTTTTTCCAACAAGGCCACGCCTCCTAATCCTTCCAGGTAGTGCCAATCCCTAAGCACCCAAATATCTGAGCCTATGGGGACCTTGCTTATTCAAACCATCACATTAGTGTTAACAAACAAGGGCCTAGTATCCCAGAGTCATCAGAAGCAGCTCTTGTCTCAGGTCTGCTGCTAGCTGCTTGGTGACCTTGGGCCCCTTCTCTTGGCTGTGAGACAATTGTGCACTTTAGCTTCCTCAGTGTGAAATGAGGAGCGAGGTAAATGCAGAGATCCTCCCACACCTCTGGTACCCTATGGACACTGCCTGGGGCGCAAGGGGAGAAAAAAAGATTGTCAAGCAGGTGAGCTTGCTGCCATTACCTTCCCACATCAACTTCTGCTTCAAGATGACTGTTTTCTAGGCCCAACTAGTTCAAAGCCATTATGATTTACAGTCCTGAATGTGTGCACCAAGCCAATATTTCCATTTATCTTGGCTTTAATAGATCCTGGACTTTAGTGTTGCTAAGGCTTTATGCTTCTTGTTGGAGTTTATTCTGAATTCTTTCCCCTTTGCTGTATTCAGCTGCCCAATCTCTTCTCTCTTCCTCCCTAGTGAACTCTCTCATTTTTTTCCTGAGGGATGAAGTATAAGGGAAGAGTACTAATAATAATCAAATGTCTATAAGAGGTATATCTGAAACTAGGCTAAGCTCCTCACAGATTACTTAAACCAATTAAATAACTTTTCAAAGTGTATTTTACAGTAAAACCCACAAGAAACTCTGTGCGGTTGTACAAGCTTTTAATTCCAGCATGTGGGAGGCAGAGGGCAGGCAGCCTGACCTACATTGGGAGTTCCAGGCTAGTCAGGATTACATAGTGAGACACTATCTCAATTTTTTTCTATTATTATCTATTATTATTTTCTATTATTTTATAGATCAGGAAACAAGCTCAGAAAGACTAAGTAATTGCTCAATGTGAAGCTAAGAGAGAATCCCTGAAATTAAGGCTTTTTTGGTTTCCACTGGAAATTCCACTAGAATTAAGATTGTAACCATGCAGGCCAGATTTATACATATTTAAGTGTGGTTTTCAAAAAAAGATTATTTTACTAATATTGTGCATGTGTGTGTATGTTGAATATGTACCTGTGCAGGTCAGATTTGTCGGATCCCCTGGAGCTGTAGTTGCAGGTGTTTCTAAGCCCCCTGGTATGGGCTCTGAAAATCAAACTCAGGTCCTCTGGAAGAGCATTGCCTGCTCTTAACCACTGAGCCAATTTTCCAGCTCATTAAGTGTACTTTTGTAACAAACTACTGAACCAACATAACTGTATGGTTTGCAGAAGAATGTCCCTGGTAGATTTACATATCTAAATACTTAGTTCTCAATAGGTAGAACTGTTTGGGAAGGATTAGGAGATATGGCCTTGTTAGAGAAGGTGTGTCACTGGGGGCAGGATCTGAGGTCTAAAAAGGCTTGTGCCATTTTCAGTCTCTCTTCCCTCTTTGCCTCATGGTTGTGTATCAAGATCTATAAGCTTTCCACCATTCCTTCGCTCTGGCATCATGATCCCTAGCCATCTGAAACTAAGTCCAAATAAATACTTTCTTTTATATGTTGGTTTGGTCATAGTGTCTTATCATAACAATAGAAAAGCAACTAATATGATGTCTCTTAACATGCCCTAATACCCAGCAGCTTCCAAAGCCACTTTAAATCCCATAAGCTTCATCCTGCAAAATACCCTATTGCCTGTTATGATGCCTGGTTCACTTTTATAGAGGCCACACAGTACTTGTGAACGAAACCAGGGAGAAGAAAAGTAAAGGTTGATCCTACTTGGAGATCTCAGAGCTATCAGGTGCTAAAAGTCGGGGTGCCTTGCAAATGGCAGCAAGTGAGGGAATGAACTCAGAATTTATCTAAAACTGACTCTATGGGAGGCAAGACTCCTCATTTCTAACTTTAGCGGCAGCTCCTCTGGTCCAACATTTAGGCTGCCTTGGGGAAGGAGAACTAACAGGAATCTGCAGAGCAGCTCGGTTCTCCCACCCCCACCCCCCAACCCCCACATCTCATAGAACCACTCTCCTCAGTCAGTACTCACCCGGCTCGTGGCAGTGGGGATGGTGCAGCGGGAAAAGATGATTTGGAGTCCCAGACCCCACTGTTCCGACCTGCACAGCATATAAACGAGTCAGTCACTCTGTCCTGCTTTCAGGGATGGTTGGCTTAGTGAGGCCGCCCCTTCTGGGATACACGTGTTTTGGGTTCCTTTTAGTGAAGTGCATGCATGTATGTAGTGACACTGAAGCTGAGGGGGGCAAATGAATGGGCACAGGTGTGAGAAATCTGAAATGCCTACAGAGGGGCCGGGGGATAGTTGAAGACCAGCGTTCAGACCCTCAGAACTCATGTAAAGGCCAGATGGGTGTGGCGGCCTGCTTTATAATGACGGTCTTAGAAAGTAGAGAGGGGAAACTCAGAGAAATCTAGGAGCAAGACTAACCATGTTGATAAGCTCTGAGTTTGACTGAGGGATCCTGCCTTGATAAATAAGAGTGATGGAGGATGATGAATCTCAAAATCAATCTCAGGCCTGCATGTGTACATGTACCCATTCATCTGTGAAAACACACACACACATACACGAACAAAGAAAAAAATGTCAACATATGGACTCTGACACAGGCTATAGGCTAGAATGCCATTCTAATGCCGCTGGAAGACCCTCTCCTTAGACTCATGGGCAAGTCCAGGGGCCCTGGAAAGGTCTTGGAGCCCAGTGGGACACACAAAAGTTCCTTTGAGAGGGAGCCAGGAGCTCCTGCTTGCACTGAGTACAATGTACAGGTGTTCTCAGCAAAGGTGTTTAGACACATATGGGCTCAACCCATTTCTGGTGCATGGCCCTCCCAGCTCTGCTCTCAGGTACTGGCCCATGGTGCCAGTGCAAAACCCACATTCTTGAGCCAATGAAGTGGCTCAGCAGATAAAAAGTGCTTGCTACCAAGCCTGAGGACCCAAGTTCAACCCCCAGAATTCACACGGTGAAAGGAGGGAACCAACTTTACAAAGCTGTCCTCTGACCTCCACATGTGCGCCATGGCAAGAGCATGTCCCATGCCCTGACAAATACATTAAGACAAAAAAAAAAAAAAAAAAAAAAAAAAAGAAATCCACCGCTGTCTGGCATTAGGAAGACAACATTCTGGTTACTTCTCTGTCATCACACTAGCTGAATGACTTCTTACAAACAGCATCTCAGGTGCTCTGTGAAGTGAGGACACTCATCAAGTTCAGTTTTTGTCAGATAATAGAATAAATCTGACATTTTAATGAATCAGCCAGACATAGCCAGAACCAATAGTTCTAGAAAAGGAGCAAACATTCCTGATGACTAAATTTTGTTTTGTTTTTTGTTGTTGTTTGTTTGTTTGTTTGTTTTTTGTTACAGGGTTTCTCTGTGTAGCCTTGGCTGTCTTGAACTCACTTTGTAGACTAGGCTGGCCTCAAACTCACAGAGATTCGCCTGCCTCTGCCTCCCAAAGTGCTGGGGTTACAGGCATGGACAGCACCTGGCTTAAAATTTTTATAGTAAGATGAAAGAGCCAGATGTGCAGAAGCAGATGTGCAGGGTCACATAGTGAGTGATCCTGTCTATACAAAAATGTCAGCAAAAGCCGGTATACAGCAACGAAGGAAGACAAGTGGTTGCCTGGAGCCAGGAGTGGAAATAGCACTGACTATATAAAAATGGACATAAGGGATCTTGGGGGATGGGCATGGAAATGTTCTAAAAGTGAGCTGTGTCGGTGGTTACATAATGTGTTACTATAAACAGCAGAGTTCATAAAAATCCTTGACTTTATGCTAACATGGGTGAGTTTTATAATAATCAAATTATAAGTCATAAAGGATTAGTAAAAAGGATTATCATTAGTATCTTGTGATAAACACCCCAGTGTCTCTGGGTGCTGGCAGGGTGCTAGGGGTTGCAAATGTGCCATCTGTACCTCACTAATGCCAGGTGGAACAGATGGAGGCTCAGAGAGGGCAAGCGGCAGGGCCACCTGAGCAGTGAACCCATGTAGGCACTTTCTCTTCAGCCAAGATTCCATATTGTTCTTCGGGGGTTTACTGTGCAGGTTGGGTCACCATCGCCTCTCTTCTGGAGAGGAAGGAGGGTGCTTCTGTGACTGTTAAGGGAGAATGGAGACATGCTCCTCTATTTGCCACCTGGGCCCTTCTGCTCTCCCTTCTGCAGCCAGACCGAGAAGCACACCAGTAGGACACCTCAGCAGTGGCATCCCCGGCAGCCACCTTTCCCCTTTCTGAAAGAGCCCATGTCTTGGTTGGGACACTCTAAGGGAGAAGCGTGATGGGTGATGTACCAAAAGCATAAAAGTAGAACGTAAACAAAACAAACAAACAAACAAGCAAAAACAGCTTCAGTTGCTATCTGTCCTGAGCTCGAAATTTAGAATTATTTGTTTTATAGGAGCAGGTTTGGGTGGCAACTGCTACTTTTTCAGCTAGGGATTCATTTACAGGGCGTCAGTGTGTCCTGCTCCTGTGTATGACCTGCTCCTGTGTGTATTTTGCACATCAATCTACTTCAGCTCCACATTAAATATTCACTCTGTTTTTTCTACCCCTCCACCCCCAATCTCAGTACTTTAAACTCCAGAGCTCCAGTCTTTGCAAGCATGCTTGGAGACTGCTACATTTCTGCTATTATTAGAGTATGTAGCATCAGGCATGCACACAAAAGGCACCACCCAGCAATTCTGCAACAATTTAGCATGCGACAGTGTGAAATTCAGTTTTCACATTTGTAGGGATTTGTAACTTTCAAGAGTTTGTTTATTTGTTTGTTTGTTTATACTGGTTTTTCAAGACAGGGTTTTTCTGTATAGCCCTAGCTATTCTGGAACTTGTTCTGTAGACCAGGCTGGCCTTGAGCTCACAGAGATTCACCTGCCTCTGCCTTCTGAATGCTAGGATCAAAGGTGTGCACAACCACTGGAAGGTTTTAAATTTTAAAATGATGCCTATTAAAAATCAGGCGCTCCCGCAGCCTGCCCTTAGAGACTCAGCACCAGCAGCCACATCATCACTAACTGCCAACCCTTTAAAAGGTCCCCCCATCACAGCCCTCTCTGTCTCCTGGTCTCTCTGTCTGTCTCTTGTTCTCTCTCTCTCTCTCTCTCTCTCTCTCTCTCTCTCTCTCTCCCTGCCCCCCATTGCTTTCTGACTCTCTGTCTCTTTCTCATGGCCCTGATCTGAGATGGCTTTTTGCACCCTGCCCCCAATAAATCTTTCCTGTGAGATCTGTTGCATGGTCTGATCTTTGCAGCATAATCTTGGCCAGGACCCACCAAGGCACTCCACAGCTAAATCCTAACAATACCAACTTAGAGAAAGCTCAGTAATACAGGTTTTATGTACCCTTTCCTGACCAAAGCTACAGATCAGACAAGAACTTTCCCCTCTTTAAATTCTTACTGGGAGGCAAGTCCCTATTAACTGTGCTGTCAGGTTTATTTAAACTGGTGGTTCTCATTGGCTGCAAGTTGATCCCAACTCAGAGATACTTGGTACCACGTGGGGATATTTTTGCCTATCATATTGAGGGAGATGATTTTGCAGGCCAGTGGGTAGAGGTCAGGCCACTGCCAGGAAGCTTGTGGGCATGGACAAAAAAACTAAGACTTTGTTCCCGGTTATCAGGAAACTTGGGGATATCATGTATGATCTTAGTTGTACATCTCTTTTGGAACAGATTCAAAACCAAACCACACATGAGCTTTACCTGTGACATTCCCTGGAGGCGATACTGGCTTCGAGGAGCTGTTTGGCTTGGTCGATCTATTCACTGTGGGAGCTGAAACATACATGGAGTGATTACAGGCACATTCCACTGGAGGAAAGTCCTCATAGAGAGAAAGACAGTCAAACCAGAGAATCTGCAAAAATTCCATGACCCTCCTTAATCCCATAAACCATCCAAAGAAATCTTCTCAGTGGAAGCTCTGGGATGGATGTATTAGTGACTAAAGGAATGAGATAAAGATGATCTGTTAAAGCACTTCCTGGATCAGAATATCACCTACCTGGAGGCTTGGGAGACAAAAGCAGGTAAAAACCTCAAAAGCTTTGTTTCATTTTAATCAAGAGCTTATTAAACCTAAACATGGTGATGCCAAACTAACCACTCCTTCCCCGTCAAACACAAGTTCTCTTGGATTTTGAGGTGGTTTGAGGAGAAGAGAGAGGGAATGTGTAAATATTGTTTTGTGCACTGGGTGGCTTGGTCTTAAAGCTGCTACTCATGCTTGTGAAGTATAGGAGAGAGCTGTCATAAAACACAGGGTGGTTGAGAACAATTCTCTCTGTTCCAGTCTGTTAGAGAAGCATCACCTGAAGAGGCACCATTTGCCCGCGACTGTATTTTCTAAAGTCATTATTTCGGGAGGGTGCTGCTATATGTCTGATCTGAGACAATGTGTTGAGATAGCATTTCTCATCCCCCGGCAGGGTTTAAAGACAAGGTGTCCCAGAGGCTGAGACACTGTGGAACTGAAGAGCCAGGCTGTAGAGTACATGGGCTATCATTTTATCGTTCCTCCAGTGCTCACGGTGCACTGTTTGTAATTCAACCCTGTGGCTTGCAGTCCTGCGAGTGTTAGTTCTTCTGAGAACCATTCTGAGTAAAGGCGGCTGAGGATAACAGCTCCAGTGCTTTTATAACCTGGGTATAAAACCATGAAGGCAGCCGGAGGAGAAAAGCTCTGAAGCAGATGTCCCCCTAGCCGGGGGGGGGGGGGGGTGCAGCTACAGAGGAGAGGCGCCCTTTCAATTCTGAGCTCCCCAAAGCTTATTGCTGGACAACCTCCCATAGGCTAACGGTTGGAAGCTTTCAAGCGCTCCCAACTCCAAACGCTCACCTTTCTCACCACGCAGCGGGCTGCTTTCTCTGGGATGGATATAGTTTTCATCATTGTCCTCCACAGGGACCACGTAGTCAGCCTAACAGAAATGTAGGAATGAATGAAGAGAATGCTTGCTGAACATTCATAGTCAGCTGTGGGAGAAAGATTTTGTTTTGGTAAAATGGTTTAACGGGCTATGATTCGTACACGATGAACCCGCACTAGGTGACGTTTACAATGGGGTGCCTTTTGGCATTTAGTTACCTACTGTATCTACAGGGGCTTGTCTACCAGATTTCGGTCCATGAATGCTAAGTTCATGGCTGCTGAAGTTCCTTAAGTAAAGCGGACAACATCGGTTGTATTTTTTGTGATGAAACATCAGAAGCTGATGTAACTTACCGAAGGAAGGGTTTATTTGGGCTTAGGGTTCCAGGGGTAAGTTTCCATGATGGCGGGAGACACAATAGCAAGCAGAAGGCATTGCTGGCGGGAGCAGAAAGCTGGAAGCTCACATCTCTAATCACAAGCGTGAAACAGAGCCTTAGCCGGATGTGACACACTTCTTCCAGCAAAGCCACACCTCCTAAACCTCCCCAAACCACACCACCAGCTAGGAACCAAGTGTTCAAATGCCTGAGACTAAGGGGGAGCCAGTCTCATTCAGAGCACTGCTTGAGTATCTTAGTCTCTAGGCTTCTAAAATACCCAATATGATGTTAGGCCCGTGTAGCAGTTTGGATCCATCTTCCTTTAATAGCCAATGCTTCTGAGCATCTCTTCAGGTGTTTACTGTATACATACATATTATTGATATTAATGTTCTTTTCCACTTTAATTGAGTTGTTTATCTTTTTATCGTTATGGTATATTGGTTTCTTGAATGTTCTCGACATTCAGTCCTGTGTAAGATCCATGACTCGCATTTTTTTTTCTCCAATTTTGAGTCTCACTCTGTGACATAGTCTAGCATTGAACTGAAGTTCTCTTGCCTCTGTGTCCCAGTTGGGATTACAGGCATGCGTAACAGGCCTTGCTCATGCTTTTTTTTTTTTTTTTTTTGGCTACACCTCTTCAGGCACAAAGATCTAAATTTTAGCTCTACTTTGTGTTTTTGTTTTTGTTTGTTTGTTTGCTGTTCATGTTTTTGGTGTCATTAAAAAAATTGCCTAACTCAAGGCCATAAAGATTTATACTTATGCTTTTTTCCTTTAAGAGCCCAATAGTTTCATAACTTACATTTAGATCTATGATCCACTTCTGGTTAGTATTGTACGTGGTATGAGTTAGGGCCCAATTCTATCCTTTTGCATGTGGATATACAGTTTTTTTTGGCATTGCCACTTAAAAAAAATCAGCCTCTTCTTTATTAAATTTTCTTGGCCTTTGGTAACAACCAGTTGACCACAAATGTAGACAGGGAGGAATCTTATACCAATAAAACACAAACAAGCTACCCAGATCTTCAAAATGAGTTTTCTAATCTGTCCTGGTAGAATGACAAGAAATGGACCAGGAGAAGAAAAACAAACAAACAGAAAAACATCATCTCAGTCATTTTAACAGTCCTGTCAGAAAATATACATGGCTTGCACAGGGCAGTAGATACAGGATTTGAACCCAGTCACTTTAAGCCCTCTGCAGCCACCTGTCTGTCTCCTGCCACCCTGCCACCTTTCTGCTGCTCTTTTCAAGTTTTTCCCTCTTTCCAGTTAGTTGCTGTTTCTCATCTCTTCTTCACCTTCAACAGGAGTCATCCTATCTACACTATGTAGAATCCAATCTATTTAGAGAAATGCTATTCTGGAACCAAGACATTTTTATTCCAAAAGAGCAATGACAGAAAAGTCTCAATTCAATCCCATCACATTCTGTTTGTTCAAGGATGGAAGACGTATAATGTACATTTTCAGTACTGCAAATCAATGGTTTAAAATTAGTATCTGCCAAAACAAGTCCATGGTGAAGACCCAGCACAACCTGCACCTTAAAGAGCCCACAGGCACTACTGTGATGTTCTCGCATAAACTCCATTATCCTGTAAACAATCCACAAAACCATAGCTGTAGTGTCAATCTTAAAAAACACAAAAAACTGGGTCTCTCTTATCATAGGCTGACCTCAAACTTGCTATATATTTGAGGATGACCTTGAACCTCAGACCCCCCTGCCTCGACCTCTTTGAGAGCTGTGATTACAGGCATGTGCCATCACCCCTAGCTAGCAACTGATCTTTTAAATATAAATAGGTTACTCTAGTACCATGACCTCCACATAGTAGAGAAACTTCAGTGATTGTAAGATATGAGTCAAAGGTATAAGTAGGCGTGTCTGCAATCTCAGCTACTTGGGAGGCTGAGGCAGGAGGATCATAATTTCATCAGCCTGTGCTACACAGCAAGTTCAAGGCTAGTTGGGCAGTTTATGAAGACTCTGTACTGAAAAAAAATAAAAGAGCAAGGTGTAGTGACTCACACCTTTGATCCCAGCACTCAGGAGGCAGAGGCAAGTCTGAGGACAGCCTGCTCTACGTAGCAAGTTCTAGGATAGCTACATAGAAAGAACTTGTCTCAACAAAATAAAACAAGAAAAAAACAACAACAACAAATAAAACAAAAACGTTTTGGGGATACATAAGCTCCTAAGTACTAGAAAAAGAAAAAGGTGTGTGTATGTGTGTGTATATACGTGTGAATGTATGTGTGTATGTGTGTGTGAATGTCTGTGTGTGTGTGTGTGTGTGTGTGTGTGTGTGTGTGTGTGTGTGTGTATGTGCTGGTTTTGCAGATTCTTTTTTTTCCTCTTGACGCAGGGTACCATGTAGCCTAGCTTGGCCTTGAACTCACTCTGCAGGAAAGGATGGCCCTGAGCCCTGAGTCCTGAGTGCTAGGCCTGCTGGTCTCTGTCACCACTCTTGATTTTGTGGTACTGGAAACAGAATCTAATGCTGTGTGCATGCTAGAAAATATCCAAACCAACTCAGCCAGGTCCTTGGTCCTGTGTGAGTGCAGGAAACACACGTGTGCACAGAGAAGCACAGGCGTCACTCTTTAGGTGCTGTTCACTTTGTGAGCCTCTCCTTGGCCTGGGACTAATTCACTAGCCTATTTCCATCAGTGCTGGGATTACAGGCAAGCCTCACTACCCATGGCTTTTTAATACGGGTTCTGTGGGAACTGAACTTAGGCCTTTCTCCGTGCAAGGCAAATACTTTACTAGCCAAGTCATCAGCCAGCCCCTTGTTTTGTTTTTCCTTTGTAACTTTTTTTTTGTTCTGTTTTGTTTTTGTTTGGTTTGGTTTTTCAAGAAAGGGTTTCTCTGTGTAGCCCTAGCTGTTCTGGAACTGCCTTTTGTAGATCAGGCTGGCCTTGAACACACAGAGTTCTGTCTGCCTCTGCCTCCCTAATGCTGGTACTAAAGCTGTGTGCCACCTCGCCCAGTCTGTACCTTTTTTCAAATCTTGACTTTCCACCTGCTCCTTCCAGAACACAGCCTCCCCTATACTTCTTTCCCTCTGGTGCAGGCTTCCTTGAGCCACCTCTGCAGTGATGCTGCCTGCAGAACTCTGCCTTCCTGAGTTCTCTGAGAACTCATCACAGAAACAGAGATCCTGGCACAGCCCATGGTGTCCCTTTGCTACTATGTCTAAAATTCACAATGGCATGTGAATTTGCTCAAGGCTAAGACAGTCTTTCTGGCTCCTTTGTCTTTCCTAGTCTACTACTAGGAAGTAGTAGCCACTTCTCTGACAGACAGACAGCCTGAGGACTGAGAAACCACCCCTTCCCCAAGTCTGCTGCTATCTGCTTTTCACTGTCCCCTAAAGCAGGAATCAGGCAGGAAGTGTGGAGAGGTGACAGAAATGAGGAGCCTTTCAGGATGAGGAAGTGTATATATGTTAGGAGAAGCGAGCCTGTGGTAAATTAAAACAAAGGACCAGGATTCATTCACAACTGCCTGAGCCGAGCTACCATGAGGCTCAGCAGCTCTCTTTCAGTGTGGCCTACTGCCATGTTCAATGTTTAAGAGAAACAAGAAAACTGGCTTTGCAAAAAGTCTAAGTATGATAGAAACCAGGTGTATGTGTGTGTGTGTGTGTGTGTGTAAGAACTATGCTTATCTATCATCTATTTCTGTATATCTATATGTTAAATAAATATTAAAATAATAAGAAAGAAAACAGACTCAGAGAGTTGGCCACCCTGCCCATAAATCACAGGACTGGAATCAGAAGAAATTTAGACCAGAAGCTGTCTCTACTGTGCTCTAAAAGGTTCTCTTTTCCGTCTCCTGACTGGAAATTCTATAAAAACACAAATGAAGGTCATTTCGAGAAGTGTTCCCTCACCTGCAGACATCCTAAACCAAGCAACTTCTCAGAGCAGCTTCGCTAGGTTCTGTCTGCTGCCCGCTTGGAGCTGTCTTCAGTGCCCTCCTGCAGGGACCATCTTAATGGGGTACTTTCAAAAAACAACAACCCCGAGGGGAAAAAGACCCCCCAAGAGGCAGGCACTGACAGATGGGAGGTTGATGAGGTGAGTCTCTGAATTCCCAGGGGTGGGGGTGAGGACAAGATTGGGAAGCAAGAGCCATAAAGGTCTTTGAGAGGCATAGCAGGTGCCATAGGAGAGGCACAAATCCATTGCATACACCGCACTTCTGTGGAGAACCGAGATGATTAATGCGGGTCACATTTTCCACTTTTAGAGAGAGCAAGTTCCCCTTCATCTCACCTTGAGGGACTTGGAGGACAGGAGGACAGTGAGGCTTTGAGGAAGGAAGGCCACTCCAGGCCTAGTTCCCTGCCCCCCCCCAACCTCAGGTGATCTTTGGACAGGCTTACTTTACCTCATCGTCCAGGAGGTCTTTGGGCTTGGGGGGGACTTTAGGCTTTTGTAGAGATGTGGGGGCTGGCAGGGTGGAGGCCAGTCTTGCTTTTGCTGATGGCCAGCTGGGCTTACTGGGAAGTGTCTTGCTGAAGGGCGGGGAGTGCCGCTGGCTGGATCGATTATCTTGAACAAACATAAGACAAGACACAAGGAGCTCTGGGTCATTCATTGTGTGGATATCATGGGGATCTAGAAAACATCCAGCCAAAAGCATCTATGTAATCAGGTGTGATCCTTAATGGAGCCAAATGAACAGGTAGGTGGAAAGTGTCAGTTGTCTGCTTACCTATGGGTTAACCAGTAGGGACCCAAGACCACATTCCCGAAAGTGAGAAGAGCCTACAGGCTTGGCAGAGCTGAGAGCCCAACACTCTGCTGAGCACAGTGGGCAGGAGCAGCGTGCTGGAGTGGGGAGGGTTGTTCTCAGCTGTATTTACACAGTGGAGATGTCTCAGGGGCTTCTAAAGTGGCCCCACTCCAGACCTAATTCTGGACTTCTGGACACAGTCTGTTGCGATGGGCTTAGAAAGTCTCCCAGGATCCTCAGGTTGTGCCAAGGAGTTCTTTCCCTCAACTCCTGGAGAAGCCAGTCCACCCAGCTTTGTCCAGGAATGTCCCCTTAGCAAGTATCTGAGAAAGAGCCCAGGCTCTGAAGCCGGATGGATCTGGATTCCTTCTGCTCTAGCATGAGCTAACCTCATCTGTTTGCATCAGTTACAGTTTTTCCCACACTTCTTTTCTCATTTTAAAGCAGGTCATGCTGTGCACCTTAGGGCTATTGTAGGGATAAAGAAAACCACAGTGAAAGCACCAGTACAGCTTGGCTGCCTAACAAATGGGTCTGATAGCACCATGTTCTGTGAGGCCTTCAGATACTCAGACTGCCCAGTGCCGCTGTGGGCTGAGTACTATTGGACTGACGAAATTTTGGAAGTTCCTAGCATAGGATGCCCTGGCATTCCCTATCCTAGGCAGCACAGCACAGCGGCTTGCAGCAGGCTGCTGGGCATCCTGCTTCCTCCTGTGACATTACTTTGCTTGCCATACCCTGATGCTACGGCTTTTCTTGGTGCTCATTCTTGCTCTGGACACTTGCTTCTTCCTCAGACATCACATCACACTTTCTGTGCTCACACATCAGAGCATCTTCTTGGCTGAGCCTATCGTTGCCAGTTTTATTTGTAGTGCTTGGAGTTTATATAGAACTCTTCATGCAATGTTTAAAACCGCGAGAAGTAGCAAACCATGAAAGGCAGGCTTTGCAGAACTGAATTGTGGTTTCTGGTTCGCAGTGTGCACCTAATACAGCCTCCTCCCTCGCAGGATGTTGCCAAGGAGTGAACAAAGTCATTTATCACATTCAGTGGGGAAGCGCATGGGGCGGGGCTTGAGGCATGCCCACATGGAAGCTGAGAGGCCCAGCTCGCCCGAGCTCTACCACCTACATACCTAGCGGCCCAGTTAGAGCTCTGCCTGCAGTCCCTCCTTCCTCCGTGCAGTGAGGCTGCATCCCTCTTCCACCAGACTAACAGGGTTAAGGAGCCATGGCTATAAAGTACTGCCCTGTAACCTATAGAATATAGCAAGAGTATGTTGCCTTGATCGCAGCTAAATGCTCAGGGCTGAGCCTGAGTAAGGGCCCAACAGAGTAGCTGTGGAACACGGAGCCAGCAGCAGCCGGCACCCTGTGCGGAGGCTGCTGACAACAGTGGGGATGTCTTGCTGCACACGTGCGAACGCTGCCCTGGTTAAGAATATGCTCACCATCCCCGTCTTCAGGAAACCCAGTCACCCGCTATGACGACACGAGCTAGGTGGGAACCCAAACGCTGAGCTACAGCCTGAACCTGGTTTTTGTTTGTTTGCTTGTCATGTTTTGGTTTTGAGCTTTTTATTTTGAGACAGGATCTTGCTAGTTGGTCCAGCCTGGGAACGTAGGATCCTCCTGCTTCATCCCCGACACCCAAGCTAGGATTGTACCACACCAGGCTTCTTGATGGACGGCAGAGGCATACCTCAAAGCCAAACTTGTGCTGTGTCAATTGACCTAAGAGGGTCAATTACAGGCCTGGGGGCCACGGGCTCCCCCATCCCCTGGCAGACAGCCACAGTCCAGATGGCCTGTGTACAAAGCTGTCTGGCACTAGAGCAAAGGGGGCGGGGGTTGTGGACCTCAGATCCTTGTTGTTCTGTGCGGGCTTCTCAGAAGCTTCAGAGACTTGGATGAAGGAATTCCCAGGAGAAACAATACTAGTCTGGGTTGACTTTCTATGGTGCCTCAAGGGCTGGTGGGGGCAACCCTTAGGGTGGACTTCCTTATTGGTTAAAAGAACCTGTTCCATGCTCCCACTCCGGGAAGGAAAAAAACACTCCCCATAAAATGAAAAGGCCATACCATTGTGCCCCGCCCCCACACCTGCCAGCTCCTGGACTGCTGCTTCTGAGGGAGAGTGCAAACAGTCAGGGGACCCTCCGGCAGCAGCTAGATTTGACCGGCTTCCTTCCCTGTGATCCCAGCGTCCCTAGCGGCCTCACCTACATACTCGCCCCTGGAGAAGGGCAGGGCTGGATGGACCACCCTTGTCTGCTGCTCAGCGGGAGGTGGCTCATAAGAATCGTCGCCCGTCTCCTCCGCGGGCATGACGTACATCTCAGAGTCCGAATGCTCATCTGGATTTTCATAGTCACTGTCCTGCAAAAGTAAGCACTGTTCTCAGTTTTCCCTGCTGGTGCTGTCTGATGGACGCCTTAGGAGGCAGGAGCGCTTCCTGCAGCGGAGGCCAGAAAGCGGAGGCATCTACCTTCTCCACACAGCTCATGCCGTGATCACACAGGACTTTCTAGGGCAGAGACGGGACACTTGTCTCCTTTCCCTTGTGATGTTCTGATGGGGGTTCCTCAGTCTAGTCTAAAGACTTTAGGAACAAGTCTGCATTTCAGACTATCTGCAGTGGTGACCCACTGAAGTAAAATAATGGCAAGGGGCATGTACCCAATCCTTGTTAATCTTGGCTGTTTAACTTCCGGGTAGGTCAGTCCCTACTCGTCTGGCTAATTTTTACTTTGTAGTCCTCGCTCTGTGGCCTCTTTTTAAAAATTACTTCTTTTATTTCTTGAGATTATAATATAATTACATCATTTTCTCCTCCCCTTCCTCCCTCAAAACCCTCCCATATACCCATCCTTGTTCTCTTTCAAGTTCTTAGTTCAGCCTGCAAGCTATCTTCCCGGCTCCCTTTGCCGCAGTTGTGGTATTGCGCTGATGCCAGCAGGGGGCGCAGCCGAGCCGAGACACCTTGGTTTCTGCTATGCTGGGTTCTGGGAAGGAACTTCATGCCCAAGTGACCCGCAGTGAGATCGCTCTTCCCCTTATTTTTCTTTTCATTTTTTTTCTGCGGTTGAATCAGGTGGAACTGTTGTTTTCAAAGACCACATCCACTCCAGGTGGTAAAAAACAGATTCTATTCTGGGCATTGGCCGAGAAGTCTGCGTCCCACTGAGGGACAGTGGGAATGCCGGTTCTGTCTTCACGACCCCTGTTTCTTTATATGTGGTCAGATCAGAGCGGAAGAACTCAAGCATGTTGAAAACCTTAGGATGCCTCGTCTTGGCAAGACCCAGCTCCCAACAGGGGTGCTGCAGAGGGCCCTGCGGGCTACAGGACTAACTTAGAGAAGATTAACCCTTCATTCTGCTGTCTCAATTGCCAGTATCACTATGGCTAGGCCCCTCTTTTTCACTCTCACCTGGGGAACAAGGCTGGTGTCCATAGCAGGTACCTTGCTAGCCTACAGCCTGAAGGCCTGTGTTGAGTTTGGAAACTGCAAGTTAATCAAATACTCCATTCTGATTCAAGAAACACCTGTGCCTATTATTAACTCCCTTAAAAAACAAAAATTAGGGTTTTGCTAAATAGCCCAGGTCAGGATCAAACCCTCTAAGTGACCCAGATTGGCCTTGAACTCTCAGTCTTCCTGCCTCAGCCTACCGGGTGCTGGAATTACATGGGTGTACCGGCATTAACCCCTTGGATATTGTTTTGGTGGGTCTCCTGGCTGGGTTGGAGGTCAGGGAGCAGTGGGGAGCTCAGGGCCTGAGTGCGCTCTATTTAAATGCATTACTTCTGGTTCTATGTGTCTGTGAACTCTGAGAATGGGGTTAGAATACCTACCTCCCAGGGCTGTGCTATCATAAAATGGCATTATACATATAACGTGTTCAGCCTGGGTGATGGTGAGCTTATGGTCATGTCAGTTGTCAGCGAGGTCACGGCCACCTGCCTGGAGGGGGCTTTTCAGCCCTTCTGCACCTCTCTCCCTGTGTTGCTCAGCTAGCCATCAGCATGGGATTCAGGAACAAGCCATTTAAAAGGTCCCCTCCATATACCCCCCCCCCCCACTGAGGCTGGCACCCTCCTGATCCCAGAAGCAGATACTCACAAAGTCATCTGACCACTGATCCTCTTCGTCAGCAGGGCTCTCTGTAACAGGAGAGGGTCATAGGGTGAAAAGCATGAATCCAGCTGGCCCGCTCTAGCTGGCCCACAGGCACGTGTGCTGTCTGTAGACCCCTGAGCTGGCTGCCCACAGGCACCAGCGCTGGCTGCTTTTCTGCGGGACTTCTGGTGCATTTGCTTGGCCTTGGACGGTAAGTGCAGCCATGTTGGCGTCGGTCACTTTTGAGCTCATTCTCAGGAAACTTAGATCTCAAAGCAGGAAAAGAAATCCCACAGGAGCAGAGGCGTGGGGTACTTTAGCTAGGCTGATACTTTTGTCAAGGGGCGTTTCTGGAATATTATACTTGTCCTTTTTTGCTTTGATAAACTCCATGACTGTCAGGGCCAAAGCTCCTCCATTCCTGTCCCAAAGGGCAGGCCCACTGAATTAGTCCAAAGTCTGGGCCCAGCTCAAGCTGGAGGATTTCTAGTGGTTAGATAAGAGCCAGGATTCCTCAAGAACTTGTGAAACTGGTTCCCATTTGCCAAAGGGGGTCATTCCCTGACTTCTGGCAGAAGGAGCAATGGCTCTTCATTGACCCATATATCAAAGCCCATGCTGGCCTCCAGGCTCCCACAGCCCCCATTCACAAGTGCCTCTTATCTGTTTCAGCCCCTATCCTGGCCCTTCTCACCTCAGATCCCGCTCTGTTTATTACCCCCTAATTCTATTCTCACTATTCTCCCCCTTCCCCTCTCTCTTTGTATACTATTCTCTCTTCTCCAGCTGTTCTCTTGAAGATAGCCCTGGCCTTGTCCAGTCTGCTTTCCTTTCTTTCTGCTCTAGACTCTTCCAGATGCCACTGTATATTTTCTTTCTCTTACGCACAAAACCCTTTCCCTAAGCATACCATGGAACAGTCACGTAGGCAGTTTCTCTACTGTGCCTCCTTGAATACACTGACCAAAGCAACGTGGAAAAGGAAGTATTTCTTTGGTTTACAGGCCCCAATCACAGTCAGTCATTGAGGGAAGTCAGGGAAGGAACTCAAGGCAGGAACCAAAGCAGAAGCCGTGAAGGAAGGCTGCCCCCTGGCTCACTCCCCATGGCTCACTTAGCTTGCTTTCTTATACAATCCAGGACCAACTACCCAGGGGTAGCCCCACCTACTCCTGTAGCCTGATCCCTCCCACATCAGTCATTAATCAAGAAAATGACACACAAAGACTTGCTCATAGGCAAATCTGATGGAGGCAATTCCTCAAAAGGACCAGATGAAGCTGGCTGGGACAGGAGCCTTTAGTGTGTTCACATAATGTCTCAAGCACTCCCTTTGCCCGTGTGTGCATTCTTCCCTGGACAGGACTGGCATGTGGCCCATGGTCATGGATAGTCTTTTGCTTCTCTGCCTCTACTTATCCTGGAAGCCTCGATTGGATGATGCTCCAGGTCTCTCCACAGTTTAAAATACCTGGAGCCCAAGTTGTGTTTCTCTATTCTTAGTGCCACGTGGAACACCAGCACTAAAGTCAATGCTCTCTCTACAGCAGTTTTGCCACTATCATCAGGGTAAGAGTAAACAGAAACATGAGAGCAAATGATGATGGTTCCAATCAGGACATCAAGACACAAGCAGTGTTAGAGCTCATTTCTCTGGGAACAAAGAGTGGCTGTGCAGACCCCAGGCTTCTGTAGCTTTACCTGAGAGCCCCTCCCTGGTCCTCTCCTCCTCTTTCTTTCTTCCTTTTAAACATATAATCATCTTATTTTATTGTTGCCTTTATTGGAATGAATTTGTGTGTGTGTGTGTGTGTGTGTGTGTGTGTGTGTGTGTGTGTGTTTCATACCTGTTAGGGTGTACATGTCTGTGTATACATACAGATGCCAGAGGTTTTTAAGTTTTTAAGGCATCTAGTTTTTAAGGCAGGGTCTCTCACTGATTCTGACACTCATTGTTTCAGTTAGGCCAAATGGCCAGGCACACATAACCATGCCCAGCTTTTAGGTGAATATTTGGGATTTGAACTCAGGTCCTCTTGCTTTTATAGCAAGCACTTGTACCCACTGGGCCATCTCCTTTTCCTATTTTTTAAATATAAGTCACTTTAACTGATATGTGAAAACATAAAAAATATACAGCTTCCATATGTTAATCGGTGGTATTTCAGTACACAATCCATTGCATAATGTTTAAAGCAGGGTAAACACATCTGTCTCTTCAAATGGGATTTTCAGCATCTCTCTTCAGTTACTGGAATGCATTGCACATTGTTATCGATAGCCATCTGTGAAATAGCATACCAGGACTTCACACTCACACTGGACCCCTTGCCTAGCCTCCTTCACCATTCCTTGCTGGCTCAGGTAGCTGCCATCCTTATGATCAATGTTTCAGTTTTATGAGAGCCACCATGATAGATTTTACTCTCAGTGGGAGAATGTCGGATTTGTCTTTTTGTGCCTGACTTATTTCACCCGGTATAGCGACTTTCCAACTCTGCCAACTCTGTTACCAATGGCAGGACTTTTAATGAGCCATTCCTTTAATGAGTGAATAGTATTCCATTGTGTGCAGGCACCACATGTTCCTTGTCCACTCATCAGCACGGAGACGCAGGTTGTTTTCACGGTTCGGGCTCAGCGCTGAGCACAGGCGTGCAGATGTCTGTTTGGAATGGGATTGCCTTCCCTTTGGCCATTCACCCTGTGGTGGGATTGCTGCATCTCAGGGAAGCCCTAGCTTCATTCTTTTGGGGGAACCTCGACTTTTTCACCATTGCTCAGCCCCCTCCCTGCATGTCACTAGGGAGAGGGTTAATACTCTGTGGTGGGGGGGGGGGGGGCTTCTCCTGACAGTCCCTGGAGATCAGGGTGCAAGGAGAAAAGCCTTGTTCAGATCTGATCCCTAGGGGTCTGTGGGGGTGACCAGAAGTTTTCTGCAATGAGCCCTAAAACTTGAGGCTCCTTGCCCAGGAGGTGATCTTTAGTTACAGAACTAAGACAGATCTCCCTCTCTCCCCCTCTCCTCCCTCTTTCTGTCCTGTCTCTCCCCTCTTCCTTACTTTCTCTCTCTCCCTCTCTCTCTGCCTCTGCCTCTGTCTCTTTATGTAACCTTTCTTAAGAATTCTTGGGGCTGATTTCTGAGACTGTGCATGCAACTGAATGGGAATCCCAAGACATAGGGGCAGCAGCTGGAAATGCCCCTGGGACATGAACAGCTAGAGGTGGGGGAGGACAGGGCAAGGAAGGACACAGCTGCAAGCAGTGATGCTGTTTTTTTCCAAAAGGATGGTTTCCAGGGATTAAGGGGAAGAGCAAAGAGTGGGAGCAGGCAGGCTCTTTTGGCAAAATGCACCGGACTGATTTCTAAGATTGGGAACTTGGATGGATTTGATTTAAAGCAGGTTTGTTTCAAGGGATGGGAGCTCTTGTTTCACTTTAATGGATTCTGAATTCTGATTCAGTAGTTGGGTGGCAGGGCTGAGGCTAGACATGTCTAACAAGCTCCCAGCTGACTGCTGCCATCATACCAGGGCTTGGACTTTGTTGAGCAAGCTCTATTCCAAGAGACACTGATATACTGATCTCAAGGCTACATGGAGGGGTTTGGGCTGCAGCTCAGTTTTAGAGCACTTGCCTAGCACATATGAGCCCCAGTACCATGTAAGAAAAGACTAAATGGAGCATTTCAGGAAGAGATCAGGTGTTTGAAGCCAAAGAGAACACCTTTGAAATGGGAAGACACATGTTCCTAAAGCCAATGTCAGAGAGGCTCGCTGTAGCATCAGGACCCAGGGTCCAAAACCCAACAGATCTACATTTCTCAAGTGGCGAAAATGAACTGAAGAGTGATGTCCATAGTTACACAGCCAGTTAGTGGCAGATGTGAGAGGACCTTGTCACTGGCCCTGGAACCTGTGACTACACTCCCAGTGGGGCAGTGAGAACTGTGTTATGGCTCACTTCTCTGATGGAGGATGAGAATTAGGAATGGAACTAGGTGTTGAGAGCCACTTAGAAACTCTGTCCCAAAACAAGCAAGAGATGGGGTGAGGATCTGAGGTGGAGCCATGGCAACAGAGAGTCAAGATGCTTGAAGGCTGGAATCAGAGTGATTCAGAGGAAGACGTGCCCATTCTGCAGAGGATGAGAAAGGGTGGGAACTAACAATGAGCCACATGGCACCTGGTTTAGGCAAAAGGATGAAGTTATGTCAGATGTTTCCTGCCTTTCACCAAAGAAGAAAAGAGAGAAGGGAGAGGCCATGGGGAAGGGACGAGCGAGCGACAGTGAGGAGAGAGGTCCTTTTGTAGTTGGTTGGGTCTCTGAGAACTGACTCTAAAGTGCAGCATTTGAGTCTGTCATCTCTAATGCTACTGGTTCATCTACAAGGGACACACATACTTGCAATTTGTCCCCTAGCACTTGAATTAGATGTCGCCTCCTCAAAGAAAGACCTTCCCAGACTGCATAAGTTGTCCCCATCTGCTGAGCCTCTTTGCATCCGGCCATTTTCTTACTATTTTTCATAGCAGCCACCATGCTTGGGAAATTACTTATTTTTTAAAGTATGTGTGTGTGTGTGTGTGTGTGTGTGTGTGTGTGTGTGTGTGTGTGTTCTCTTGATCATATCTGTGTATGTTAGGCTTGTTGGCCCACAGACTTCTGGGAATTCTCCTGTCTCTGTCTCCCATCTTACCCAGGAGTGCTGGAATTACTGACTGCTGCAGAGTTCAGCCTTTTGTGGTTTCTGGGGATCCAAACCCAGATTCTCATAGTTGGATGGCAAGCACTTTACTCACGCAGGACAAACATGATATATTGGCTGAGTGGGTCAAAGCTGAAGTGCCTGGAGGTGTTTATTCTGCAGAGTAAACTGTTAAGTGACATCACTGCTGCATTGGCCAACCCTGTCACTGCCCTTTGAGACTTCCAAGTTTGTACCAGGCGGCCATCAGAGAGGAGTCACACGCACTCCCAGTCAGGGCTGCTCATCCTATAGGGATCAGGGAAGCTTTAGAAATCACTAAGGGATGTGGCCTCATTTGTGAGGGTGCCGCTGATAAGTCCAGGCTAGATGTTGGACTGAGTCACCTCTTAAACACAAGAATCATCATTCCATGATTTTCCCATCAGTCCTGTTTGGATATTGAAAAGGTCAGGGTTTTTTCCTTCTTCCATCTTTGGAGAGAAGAATGATTTGTTACTGTTTAATTATACCTGGCAACAGTTTTCCTTGACTTATGGATTAGGTAGATTTTCAAATCCCTGGACAAAACCCCCATTTCTTAGTTCCATGCTGCGTGGGAGTCCCATGGCGATCTGTCTGAACTTGGTGAATGCTTGCAGTGTGGGGTTCTGTCCATTCTGCCCAAAGGCATTGTGTTTGACCTTGATCACCATTGCTATAAACCTACTAATCTCAAGATTAGTCTTTTTGCAGCCAAAATTGATGCTAGCTGAGATGGAGCTGTGTATACACAGGGGTGTGAGGTGTATACACAGGCACTCAGAGGTTGATCCTGAGTGTCCTTTCTTAGGATCCCTCTCCCACTTTTGACAGTGTCTTTCACTGGCCATGCTTACCCACCAAGTCCCAGGCATTGCCTATCTCCACCTTCTCAGTGCTGGGATCACAAATGAATGCTACCATGCCCAGCTTTTTAGATGGTGTCTGTGGGTCAAACTCAGGTCTTTATGCTTGCATACCAAGCATTGTACTGACTGAACCATTTCAATGACTCCTTAAATAGCTTTTTCTGCAGGATCGATTAGGACCCCACTGCCATGTACTGCACAGGGCTGCACTTTCTCTACACCATGACGTTGTAGATATTTCTAATAGCATCTGCATCCCCTTTGAGGGTATCAGTTCTGTGGCAGTGGAGATGATATCTCGATTGTAAGTATGGAACTTTCACTTAATACCTTATATATGCCTGGCATGTGGGATTTACTTGATTAATAGCTGCAGAGAAACATAGATGGATGTATGGATAGATGAATAGATGGGTGGGTAGGTGGGTGAATGGATGGGTAGGTAAGTGGATGGATGGGAAGGTGGGTGAATGGGTAGGAGAGTGGACATATGAATGTGTGGGTGGGTAGGTAGGCTGAGAGGTAGATGGGTGAGTGGATGGATGGGTGGAGTACATTTCCACTGTAGTCAAAGGCCTCGTTGACATGGATGTTCTTAAAATCAGGCTGGGGCACCTTTGCTTTCAGATGAGTACAGCATATTTCCCTTCCCCCAAAACAAATATGAACATTAGACAAAAGCCAGCTAATGTATTTTAGAACTACTCTTACCTAACGCGTAGTCCCTCCGAGGAACACTTGGAGGTCCTTTGACTTTCAGTCTGTAGATGAGAACCAGTAGAACAGGATCAGTGGGCAGGATGACTGTTGCCAAGGCCCACAGCACAAGCTAACGTAGAGACGAGAGGTAGACAACTACTAGACTATCTTCTGGGCCCCTCGAATTGAGAGTTTGGCGTCTTGTAATCTAATGAAGCCAGCATACCCCATAGTGCATGGGGAGCCTATGCCTTGGGCCAAGTCAGGTTGAGACATGGAAAGGCTCTGGGAGGCCCAAAGACCAGTTAATGCTGCAGTCAGTGATTCATGGAAGAAGATCGGTTCTCATTGACTGACAGGACAGTAAGAAGATATGAACTGTATTTTAATGGCTCACAAATGCTTTTGTATAAGTGGGAAAATAGGCTTTGCTCATAGGCTGAATGAAAATCATTTCCACCATTTAAAAACATGACAAGTGGGGCCTAGGCTATGGCCTAGTGGTAGAGCTCTTGCCTAGCAGGCATAAGGTCTTAGGTTCAATCCCCAACATTAGAACAAAACAAAACAAAACCTATGGCAAACAGGCAAGCATCATCTGAAGATGGAAGGTTTATAGTAAATTACTAATTAATGATAATTACCCATTTTACTGAAGAGTGATTTCCTAAATGAAATTTTAAAGTACACACATATAAACTTATATCTAGGAACCTTTAATTACTAAAATAATATTTCCTTTTATAGAAGCAGCATATATGCTAATAATCATACATTTTAATTTTTTTTTTAAAAAGTCAACTTATAAATTCATATTATTTTGTCTTAGAAATACACAAAACCCCTTATGAATCAAAATTGTAGACTACAAAAATAACAATATTGGCTTTTGTATAGGAATCCTCCCTTTTCCATTACAGGCTCTTGTATCTATTTTGCATCCCGTTCTCATCACAAGCTAACAATGCTCACCAAAATAATGTTGTGATGGAGTCTGGAAAGAGATTGTCAAAGGAATTGAGGGGAAGAGAAGCGGGATCAAAAGGAGGTCTGATGTCCAGGAACAGCAAAACTTCAAAATACTCACAGCAGCTTCTACCCACTAGCACCTAGGAAACTGTTTAAACAGCTCAACTCACCTTGGAATGAAGGACAAGCTTAAGGGTCTCCCTGGGACTGGACACATTAGTCAGCAAGTGCCTGTTTCACAAGTGTGAGGACCTGAGTTCAAATCCCCAGATCCACCCACATAAAAGCTAGGCGTGGAAGTGCCTGTCCAGAAACCAGTGCTTGTGGCTGGACACCAGGAGAGCTCTGGGAGTTTGCCAGCCAGTGTAGCAGAATTGGTGAGCAGTAGAGCACTGACTCTGCCTCAGAAAACTAGGGTCAGAGGAGTAGAGAAACACGGGACTCTATACCTGCATACACACACACACACACACACACACACACACACACACACACACACACGCGCGCGCGCGCGCGCACACACACACGCACGAGCACCTACATTCATATGCACGTACACCCATACAAACATGTACATGCAACACACATACTGAAAGAAAAAGGAAAAAATTTAAAAAAAAAAGAAAAAAAAAATGGTGCTGAGCACAAGCCAGGAATAAAAGGTATATTTTGAAAGTAACATGTAGCTGGCAGCTACACTCTAAGCACGGCATTTCACAGGCCTTCTCACATGCTGCCCTTCCACTCCCTTGAGAACGCCTTCACAGTCTTTGTGACAGAGGAAACAGTGGGCTGGACAGGGCTTCTTCCTCTCGAGGGAGATGTTGTCTGACTTCACAGTGGAGCTCAGCGGCAGACCGCTTTGAGGTAAGGAGCCCTTGACTTCCATGGTGATGGCCCTGGTGGCCAGATTTTTCCAGGCTGTGAAGAAACATGGCTTGCCAAGGAAAGCACTAGGGGCTAGGAAGATGCTTGGAGAGTGGGAGAGTGGGAGTAAGAACATTCGCCCTGCAAGCCCGAGAACCTGAACTCGCATCCCTGTCACCCACACGAGAAGCCGGGCATGGCTGTGTCCCTGTAACCACAGAACCTGAGAACAGAGAGGTAGGCACATCGTGAGAGCTCTCTGGGCAGCCAGCCTAGCAGAAGCAGTGAGTTTCCTGTTTGGTGACACACCCTGTCCCAAGGGGGACACCCAAAATCTGGGGCTGGCTTTTGTGTGCACGTGCAGGTAATAACACACACATACACACACACACACACACACACACACACACACCAGCACTCTACGGACAGTAGGCAAATACTTGAAATAGAAACTTCGGGATCATTTGCTGCTCGTGGCTTCTGTCATATGACTGAACATGAGAGAGAAACCTCACACCACTGAGAACATCGGAGTTGCAAATCTGGCAGCTGGGGCAACGCACAAATTGCTAGTGACTCTGACAGTGCCTCGTGTGGGAATGAGATTCCACAGTAGAAAAAAGAAACAGAATGGACTGCACACCTCTGCCAGCCCCAGGATGGAGCCTGTCGTCCTCTATGCAATAACCCCTTCCCCTCACAGAAGACCATCACTGCCTTCCAATCCCCATGTGCGCTGGGGCGCCAGGATATTTGAGGTTCTTAAAACAGCCAAAGAGAATGAACACACTGTCCTACAGACACAGAGAACTGGACTGGCCTGTGCTGCTATTGGCACAAAACTGGGGGAGGGAAATTTGGCAATAGTGATAAAACTTTAACTTCCACTTAGAAAATTTATTTCAGGAACTTATATTAATGGAGTACTTGAAGTATGAAAGGACCCTCATTGCAGTACTATCTGTGACAACTAAATGCAAAGAGATGGCTAGAGAATTTTGACTGGTATGAGGCTATCACTCCAAAAAACGTTATCAGTTAAAGCTCACACCCTTCCCTTTAACACACATCAATCTACAGTCGGTTTGTTTAATTATAAGGCAATTACAATAGACCACTAGCTAGCACTTAGGAAAAATATGGTTTATCTTTTCATACCGATACAGAGGTCCATAGTAAAACCAACACCATAAGCTGGGAGACTGGTATATGCAGCATGATGCTATTAAAGGTGAAAATGTCCGTGTGTAGGCACGTGCAGTGTTGGTGTATGCATGCCTGTGTAAGCGTGCACACACAGGCCCGCATGTGGGATGACTCACCCAGGGCAATAATTGTTTGGGGGGAATAGCTTAGAGAGGGAACATGAGGAAGTGCGTAACCCCAATATCTTTCAAATTCTGTGATTTTTTTTTTCCTGGTGAATTTGTATTACATTAATAAAAAAAAGAAAAGCAAATTTAAAAACTGAGCATTAGGCAGGTTGCACTAGCTAATGCCTTCAGTCCTAGCACCCATCCAGGAGGCAGTGGCAGGGGTCTCTCTGTGAGTTTGAGGCCAGTCTACAAATCAAGTCGAAAGCCATCCAGGGCTACACAGTGAGACCCTACCTCAAAAGACAAATAAAACAAAATATTATTTTTCTTTTCATCTTGACTTAGATTTAGAGTGGGAAATACAAAAATATGTACAATTTCTGTGGTGTGTGTGTGTGTGTGTGTGTGTATGTGTGTGTTTGGAGAATGAATCCAGGGTCCCATACATCCTAGGACCCTGTGAGTGATTTAAGACTGAGTAAAATTCTCAAATAATTGGGATCTCAATTGTGTATCATTTCACCCAGTCTAACGTCTAATATTTAAAAAAAAAATTTTTTAAGGGGGTTTGGTGTACATGAAAATCCAGGATTCTGGCTTTACTTCGTCAAGAAGTTACTGAAACACAATTTTAAGGTGACAATTAAAACAGCAGAAACCTAGCTGTAGACCAGCGACAAGGCATGACAAAAACATGGAGGCATGCCTGCCTCCTTAGCACCTAGATGAGGCTGAGTGAAAGAAGCCAGGCAGAGTTTCTTGCATTCTTCCTGGCTTCTCCAGGGTTGTCCCCAGGCCACAGCTCAGGCGTCATCCAAGTGGTTTTCCTGCTCGATGCTTTGAGTGGGCCCAGCACACCTCTTCCGGAGGTGAAAATTTGTAGATGCCCCGAGTTGCACTCACTCACCTGTTTCCATGGGGACCTAACCACCATGGCTTCCTGTCCCTGGTCCTCACTTGCTGAGGGAGCTTTGGTCTCCACCCAGCACAGATTGGCTTATTTCACATAAATAACAGAGATTGACTTACTTTTTTATTTTGTCCATTATTCCACCTTCATTGTTCTTAATATCATGGACCATTTTTTGAAGCTGTCTGTAAAAAAAAAAAAAAATCACAAACATAAAACATTAGAATCTAGTCTGGTTCTTCGCAATACAGTTTTTACCTTCATCAACAAAAGGCTCTGGTCCTATTCGGATCACAGCCTGTTACCAGGGCAACTTTGTCATTCCTCATGGGTATTGGAGAAATCACTAACAGAGATGGTGAATTCGGGCACTGTGATTTGAATGGCCAACGCTGGAAGTGCCCCAGGGTAGTAAGGCACCTGCAGGTTCCATACCTATTGCTGGCTGAAGAATTCAGGGTCTGGGAATGTAACTCAATATTAGAACACTTCCCTAGTGTGTTAAACGGCTTTATGTCAACGTGAAGCAAGATAGGGAACCTCACACTGAGAAAATGTCTGCACCACACTGGCCTACAGGCCGGCCTATGTGGGGGTATTTTCTTGATAGATTATTCATGTGGGAGCACCCAGCTATCTGGGCAGGTGGTCCTGGGTGCTATAAGGAAGCAGGCTAAGCTAGACACGAGGAGCAAGCCAGTAAGTAGCACCCCTCCATGGTCTCTGCTTTAGTTCTTGCCCCTGAGTTCCTGCCTTGAGTTCCAGCCTGACCGCCTTGATGATAGAGTGTGACCTATGAATATTTTATATTAAAACATATGCCAAGTAGAAATAAAAAGCCAATTCGAAAAGTTCATGTATTATCCAATTCCAGCTGTGTACATGACATTGTGGAAATAGAAAAGCTGCAGAGATGATAAAAGATCAATGGCATCTACAGGCTTGAGGGTTGGAAAGGGTGGAGCATGAAAGAACCATCTATAAAGTTCTGTAATGGTAGATTCATTAAGTACAGGTGACTAAAAATGATCCTGTGAAAGCTATTGTGGAAACAATACTAAAGATGCCTGTCTTAATTCCAGTCTCACTAGTAACATTCAGTTGAGCACCTCTTGTTCAAGGCTAATGCATAGAAACATTTAATTTACACAATCAAGGGCATCCTTGACCTTGAATTTTCTATTTATTATATGTGTGAATACAGATGATGTTCCATAAATATGTTCAATCCTTGAGTCAGTAAAAAAATAAATATATGTTTTATTTCAATGGACACATGAAGATTGAATGTATTTATGGGGTCCATGTAGCATTTCAATACATGTAGACATTGTGCAGGGCTCACATTAGGCCAAATGTTACGGCTCTCCTGAAATAGTTATCATTTCACTATGGTAGAAGCAAAAGTTCCTTTTTCCTAGCATATCAGAACTTACTTGTACTATCAAACTGTAATTAACCACACTTAAGGGTTGACCTTGTGCCCGACAGGAACACAACACACACACACACACACACACACACACACACACA
>NW_026596125.1:1081220-1090240 GCF_907164565.1 Psammomys obesus
ACACACACACACACACACACACACACACACACACAAAAACCCTCAATGATATTTTAGAAGTTTTTGTCTCAGACTTTGTCTGGGCATGTTTGTACCTTACAGGTCTTTTGCTTACATAGTATGGTTTCTGATTTTGTGTTTTATGGGGTTTCTGTGTGTCTAAATGTGTGCCTGTCCATGCCTATGTATGCTTCATGTGCTTTTTCTTCAGTTCTTTTTTGTCTGTTTGTTTTGCCTGTTCTGGTTTTTATTGTATTTCTTTTATTCTTCCTTTTTTAAAGAAGGCTATTTTCTTAGAGGGAGAGAGAGCAAAGAGTGGGTGGGGAGGTGGGGAGGATCTGGGAGGAGTTGTGAGAGGAAGACCATATATTGTGTGGAAAAATATATATTTTCAATAAAAATGGAGAAAAGCAAAAATTCCAGTAATTTATTAATTATTGATCAATCTTTCCCCATCCTTCTTCCCCTACTTCCTTAAACATCCTGCTATGTTTTTAATGACTGGTTAGGATTCTGCCATTTGTCTGTATCACATTACTTTTCTGTCCTCTGGTTGTGGACACAGGTTGTTTCCTTTTCTTTGCTCCTACGGGCAGTGCTGCGGTAAACGTGGGAATACCGCTGTCCCTGCGTTTCCTTCCGCATATGTCCACTACTGGTATTGCTGGGTCACATGGTGGTTCCTTTTTTTTTTTTTTTTTCTAATTTGAAGGGCGTGGGGATGCTCATACTGCTTTCCATAAAACTAACTGCCAAAGTGTGTTTCCACCATTCACGTGTTCCCTTTTCTCCTATGTGGACTGATAGTGGCCATTCTGACTGGCAGCCTCACTGCCCAGCAAACAGAAAGTCCCCCGCCTTCTCTTTCAGTCCAGCACCCTGTGCCCTCCTGCCTTAAACATGGGAGAAGAGCAGGAGGGGAGCGCTGTGGTTTCTGGTGGCCTGCCTTCTTCCTTCACCTAAGCTCAGCAAGTACGCCAGCCAGCGGGGGTGATTCTCATCTGCTGGGAATCAGAGCAGCAATGCCAACCCCACAGGCCACAATGCACACCGCCACCGATCATCAAGCCGTCTTCCTTAATGAGTACGTGGGCAAGTGATCGCGCATTATGTCTCCATGAAAGGCTAAACTAAAGAAGTGGCTTTAATTAAGCTTGGGAGTGGAATCATGCAGATTATTTTAATTAACATTTTTATTTATTACAATTTATTCACTTTGTATCCCAGCTGTAGCCCCCTCCCTCGTTCTCTCCTCTTCTCTTCCTATGCCCCTCCCCCAGTCCTCTGATAGCGTAGGTCCTCCTCCTCTTCCAGCTAACCCTAGTTTATCAGGTCTCATCAGGACTGTCTGCATTGTCTTCCTCTGTGGCCTGGGAAGGCTGCACCCACCCAGGGGGAGGCCATCAGAGAGCCAGCCACTGAGTTCATGCCAGAGACAGTCCCTGTTCCCCTAACTAGGGAACCCACTTGGACACTGAGCTGCCGTGGGCTACATCTGTGCAGGGGTTCTAGATTATCTCCAGAATGGTCCTTGCTTGGAGTAGCAGTCTCAGAAAAGACCCCTGGGCCATATTTTTTGGTTCTGTTGCTCTCCTTGTGGAGCTCCTGTTTCCTCCAGATCTTTCTATCTCCCCCTTTTTTCATAAGATTCCCTGCACTCTGACCAAAGTTTGGCTATGAGCCTCAGCATCTACTAGGTAGAGTCTTTCAGAGGCCCTCTGTGGTAGGCTCCTGTCCTGTTCCCTGTTTTCTCCCTCTTCTGATGTCCATCCCATTTGCCTTTCTGAATGAGGATTGAGCATCTTACCCAAAATCTTCCTTCTTGCTTAGGTGTACAGATTTTAGTACATTTATCCTATATTATATGTCTAATATATATATTTATATATATATGTCTAATATATATTTATATATGTCTAATATATATTTATATATATGTCTAATATATATAATATATATGTCATATATATATATATATATATATCCACTTATAAGTGAGTATATAACATGTGTGTCTTTCTGCTTCTGGGATACCTGATACCTCACTCAGGATGATCTTTTCTAGTTCCCACCATTTACCAGCAAATTTCATTATTTCCTTGTTTTAATTGCTGAGCAGTATTCCATTGTGCAAATGTACCATAATTTCTGTATTCATTTCTACGTTGAGGGACATCTGGGCTGTTTCCAGCTTCTGGCTATTATGAATAAAGCTGCTACAAACTTGGTTGAGCAAATGTCCTTGTTGTGTACTTGAGCATATTTTGGATGTATGCCTAGGAGTGGTAAAGCTTGATCTTGAGGTAGGACTATTCCTAATTGTCTGAGAAAGCACCAGACTGATTTCTAAAGTGGTTGTACAAGTTTACACTCCCACCAGCAATGGAGGAGGGCTCCCTTTCTCCACATCCTCTCCAGCATGTGTTGTCCCTTAAGTTTTTGATCTTAGCCATTCTGATTGGTATAAGGTGAAATCCCAGGGTAGTTTTGATTTGCATTTCCCTGATGACTAAGGACGTTGAGCATTTCTTTAAGTATTTTTCGGCATTCTATATTCCTCTATTGAGAATTCTCTGTTTAGCTCTGTACCCCATTTTTAAAACTGGATTACTTGATTTGTTGCTGTAAATTCTTGAGTTCTTTATATACTCTGGATTTTTAATCATCCTGATTTGTCAGCCTTACTCTAGACCACCGAGCCCAGAGTTATCAGCTCTCAAGTGTTTCCAGTGCGTGGCTGAAGCTGAGAACTTCAGGCAGCATGATCAGCACAGGAGAGCTTTGTGCATACCTCCCCTCCCCGCCCCTCAGACCTGGGGCTGTGGTCTGTGAAAGCGCACCAGGAGGATCACACAGAGCCAGCTGACCCCTGGAACAACTGTAGGCATTCGAGGGTGAAACAAATTCTGGAAGGATAGTTTGTGGGACACCAAGATGAGGAGCTTTGGAGAAAGAAAGCAGCTGTATGGGGGTGTGGCCAGTCACCAAACAGGAGTCCAAGAGAGCTCACGTTTTCCAAGATTCATGCCCCATTGTCTTCTATTAAATATAGAAGATGATTTGAAATATGGTAGCATTTTCCGCAAGCGTATTTTAAAAAGCATATCGGAAAATTTTAAAGGTGTGTGTGTGTGTGTGTGTGTGTGTGTGTGTGTGTGTGCAGTATCTTGCTTTTCTCTCAGCTCACACTGTACTCTGGACCATGGAGAAGGGACATAGCATCTTGGCATTCCCCCCACTTCTCCCTTCTCAGAACAGAGAGAATGCAAAGCAACCAGATCAGAGAAAATCCCTTTGTGGTCTGGTCTTTGGATTAACAGGGTCTCAAAGGAAAGTAAATCCTGCAGAGAGCAGATGTTTTCCTTCCCTTTCATCCATCTCAGACCTGGCTCCAGATCTTGGATTTCAGGAGGAGCTGTAAGGCTTACTCTGCCACCTGAGCTGATCTGGGCCTAAGCACCCCTTCCTCCCTGGGAAATGCGGTGCTGTGAGGGCCTTCAATGTTCTTGTTTCTACACCTCAACCTTCAACTGGCTACTCCCTTCCTCGTGAGCCTGCAGTAACGCCCTAATGTCCCCTGAACCTAGCTTGACATTTTCATCTTGGCTGATCATGACTGGAGCTCACCCTGATCTCTTTAGAAACCTGTCATCCCAGGCACCCTTAGGACCTCTGTGCCAACAGGAGTGGGAAGCCTGATGTCCCCAGCTGCCTGTTTCTGACGTTAATTTGGAGTAATATTTTCTCTGTGTAGCCCTGTATTTGCTCTCTACCGACCCCTTTAGAGTGTTTACATGGTTTAATATTTTTGACTCCAGGTTCCTTTTAAAGATGTTACTTATCCCTTTCATAGAACTTCTGTTTTCAGTGCTGGGGGCTGAACTCAGGGCCACGCATGCCCTAGGTATGTGCTTTGCCAAGTGAGCGATATCCCCAGCCCACATTTTATTTTTGAATTAAATTGTAATACATATTTAATTTAGGAAAAAAAAAAAACTTCCAGGAAGCCATAGAAAAGCAGGAAAATGGAGCTTGTAATCTGCTATCCGTGGATCTTCAGGGTTGAAGCTTTTGAGTTGTCTTTGGTCTTCCTGGTGTTTTGTCACCATCACCAGTTATGTGAATAGAAATGGACACAGGAGAGAAACATGAAATGCAAAGGCTCAGAGGTAGAATCCTCTGGGACCTTTGGGGCCTGATGGGAAACTTGGAGCAGCAGGAATGAGGGCTGCTGTGAGAGAGATGCTGTGGAAAGCAAGGCTAACCAACCCCAACCGGGGCAGGTGCCAAAGCCCTAGTCTCCAGGCTTGTGGTGAGAGGAGTCCCAGACAGCAGGAAGTGCTCTGGGATGGTTCCTGGGGCGTGCCATGATTAATGGGGGAGAATAGAGACACTGTGGCAGGGGACCCTGGTGGCCAGTGTGACGCATCTCTGCACCCAGAACAGTGAACATACTGAAGACACAGGAATGCTGCGAGGTTTCCTCCTGGGAATTCAGGCTGACAGCTTTCAAATGGGACGTTGCTGCCCAGGCTAGTGCGGGCACTGGGTCTCATAAGAACAAAGACCAGGGAGGCAGCTCAGCAGTAGAGCGAGTGAAACACAAGCCCTCCTCCCCTGGCCCCCATTTTAGTTTTGTCACAGAAAAAAAAAAAAATCTCTGGCATAAAGCTCTTCTCCGTCTGCCGTGTTGGAGTCTGAGGCCGAGAGGCATTAACCAGCAGTACTTCCTCGTGTCTGTTTAAAGCTTTGTTTTCTCTCTCCCTCTCCCCCTCCTTCTGTGTGTGTGAGGCACGCCCACATGTGTGTTAATGCATGTGGAAAGAACTCCCCCCATCTCTCTCCCACCTTATTCACTGAGGAGGCTCCCTCAAAGCCAGAACTCATCAACATGGTTGCTCTTGACAACTAGCTTGTTCTGGAGATCCTCCACTGCTGCCTTCCAACGCTGGGATTACCGTGGGGGGGGGGGGGGGGGGCACCATGCCCACTGGCTGTTTACAGGGGCTCTGGGGATCTGAACTCTGCTCCTTACACTTGCATGGCAGGGTGCTTACCTGGTGAGTCATCTCCCTGGCCCCATACTTAAATTTTCGATATTTAGTTCTTAATGTTCTTTTTTGTGCTATTTTTTTTTCTCAAAATATTATTTACTTCCCTTTCCAGGCTACTCCCTTAAAGTGTGGTGTCATGATTTGTTTTTGTTGTTGTCTGTTTGTTTGTCTTATTTATTCCACAATTCAAGGAGTCAGCCGTGCTTGGAATCCAGAGTTAAACTGAATAAATATACTGCCCTCTGTAATGCAGGCTAGGGGTCCCTCCCCACTTCATGGCTTGCCTAAATCCTCTGGCCCCTGCAAAATCAGAGCAAAGACACAGAGAGAAGCCAAGCCCTATGAATCTTGTTGTCAGAGAACCTCTGTCTGAAATGTGGCATTACTGGCTGCTGACCCACCGTTACTGACTATTCTGTTATTTGCATGCCGCAGACATTCCAACGGCTTCCTTCTCCTCCCCTTGGATGTCTAGTCCCTTTCCCCCTCAGATGGCCAGCCTTCTTCCTCCATACTTCTTGTCTTGCCTCCACTTCCCCATGTCCACCTCCTCCAGCTTTGGGTGTTATATTTAGCTTTGTGAATTCAGCACTCATAGTTGCTTCCTTCTAAACAACGTGACATAACTGGTGAGGCATTTTGATGGTTCTTTCATTCTGGGGTTGCCAGAGTAGGCCTCCTAGGGTTGAATGAGTCCTCCCATTCCATTTTATAGATGCAAATTCTGAGGCCTGGAAAGAGCATGGTGCTGTTCCAGACTGTCTAACCTTAAAACTCAGGCTCTTCGTTTTGTCTATGAAGTCACAGAAATTGAGAAGTGGAAGGGACTTTGGTATGTCCTGGGTCAGCCTCTTGTCACAAGGGAGAGAATTAAGTTCTAGGGAGATTTGGTGACTGTCCTAGGGTTAGCTTAGTAGAAGATTGCTTTCCTTTTTTGGTCAAACCCTTTCCCCTGCTCTTTCCCTCCTGGCTCAGGTCTCTGGCTGGGGTATATGTTGTCCTATGGGAACAAGACACCTCTTTCTTTCTGGGCCACAACCTAGAAACCTGACTGCAGCACAGAGCAGGCAAGAAGACAAGGCTGAAAGACGGACCCACCCTCAGACTAGGCACAGAGCCTTGGAGAAGGCACAGGAACATTTGTTATATATATATATGAACCAGATATTGCCACAGCCTCCCTGGGGTAGCTCCTGTTGTTATCCCACTTTCTATTGTGACAAAAGCATTCTTAACCATTTTTACATCTGCAATAGCGTAAAGCATATTCATCCTGCTGTGGGATCCCCATTTATAGAAATTCAAACATTTGATCAGAGACAGTTGAGGAATTTGTGTAGTCCTATGTCTGTTAAGAGGTGATATACAAAATGAGGTGTGGCCCCAAGACACAAAATTTGTGCCCCCTCTGGATGGCATGCTGATTTATACCAACTTGGGCCCTGTTCTGGGGAGGAGACCCAGCTTGACCATGGATCTCTATGTCTAAGCTCCTTCCTGTCTTTGAAGATGGCACACAGCCCCCCTTCCTGACCAGCATTCGTACTGGGGGACACATGTGTCCCCGTCCCTGCCCTGTTCTTGGCTTTCAAGGTCAAACTTTTTGCTGGAGAGGAATATGAGCTCTTAGTGCATCTCAGAGGTTAGGGAGGGGCAGGAAGTGAAAAGGATGGGACAGATGGCAGTGGGAGAGGAAGGGGAGCGGGGAGTGTTTGATAGGAGAAGCAGGTTCTGTGGGACTCTCCAGGTCTGGAACGTGTCCGTTAGTGGTTGAGCAGAGTAGCCGGAAGAAGAGCAGCGCCATAACTCCATGGCCTGGGCAGAAAAGCCCTGTGGAGTCTGGAGCATAGAGCCCTCATTTGCCTGAACACCACCTCACAGCTAACAGTCACTAACCATGGGACTCAGATCACAAATGTTTCAAGCATCCTGCCCTGTCCCTTTTTTCCTGCTGACATCTGCAAATATTTGCTGGTGGTGGTTGGCATGTCTGCACCGCTGAGCTGGGTTATAAACAGACAGAAACTTGTCTGGACTTGGTACAACCAGGAACAGGGATGATTCTCCATATCCACTATCGTATTTAAAGTTCTGATCCCATTTACCCTGTCAGGGGCTGATTGGCTGGCGACTGTCCACATTGAGACAGAAGGGCTGACCAAAAACCTGTGCTACCCTGACTTCAAAATGTTCTTGGAAGATCTGCCACTTGATATGACCACAATAATTGCCATGGGTTTCCCTCTTCCTGATTTCAGTGGTTAAAGGCCCTTGCTGCTCAAAGGGCTACAGGGACCCTGCTGCCCATGGCTCTTACCACGCTGCATGGGAGGGGATGAAGAAGTCTCCATGAGGCAGGTTATAAAACCCACAGTTATAGGAGGCTTCTGTGTCTGCAGAAAGGGCAGCTCTTGTGTGAGACACTTGGGTAACTTAATCCTCATACATGCACTGTTTCTATCTACCACGTGCTGTCTAATAAAAGTTTGGAATGCCCCCACACACAAAACACAACAACAATAAAACAAAACAAAGACCTAACAAAACAGGGTTTCTAAACCAAGCAGCTAGGAATGTTTTGTACAAGGAGGTGGCCAAGAGGTCACTCAAACCTGCTTTCAGAAAATTCTGGAAAAGTTTTTCTAGGAAATGAATGTGCGTGAAAAATTTGAGTGTGTCCTTCTTTAAAACTAACTTAATGGGTAACTAAGCGATTACCCTCATATGATCAAAGAGCATTAGGTACCTGTGTCAACATCTCAGAGTGAACACTATAGTTTTATATAATTATTACATGTTGGCAAAAAAATATTTACGTTAGCTTATGATCAAAATGCATTGTGTGTGTTTGTGTCACAATGAGACACGTTGTCCTATATAGTTAATGCATGCTGACATAAAGTTTAATTGACTCAACTGGAAAAGGAGAATCTTGTGTGTGGCCACATGGTACCACACAGTGTTGACACCTGCTTGCTGAGGCTTCCATTCCTGCATCTAAGCCACAAATGTTGTAGAGTAAAGAGCGATTTTGAACGATTTTAAGGAATAGGTTTTCCTATGTCCTGAAAACATTTGACCCAGTTAAACTTTTCTTCCTGGGTTCTGAGTTAGAAACAGAAACAGTAGGGGACATCTTGTGTCCCCTACTGAAAAGAAACCTTGCAGTTCTTAAAAAGCATCTAGAAACGTGCATCAAGGATACCTTTAGAGGTGTGGAGAAGGCTCACTTCTTAAAGCTATCGCTACCCAAGCGAGACAACCTGAGTGTAATGTCCCAAAAGCTATGTACCAAAACAAAACACCCTCCCTGCAGTGGGCTCCTGTAATCCCCAGCACTGGGGAGGCAGAGACAAGATGATCCCAGAGCTGCCTAGTCAACCAGTCTAGCTGAACCTGTGAGCACTGGCTTTAGTGAGAAACCCGTCTCACAAAATAAAGCAGGGAGCAACTGAGGAAGACACAAAGCATTGGTTTCTGGGTCTCTGGCTTCCATACACATCTGCACACATGTACAAGCACTCACGTTTCAATTACACACACTTAAATAGTGTGTGTACACACAGAGAGAAGAAGACAAAAGAATACATTTAAAGAAAAACCTGGAAGTAATATCTAATTGGTCAAAGAAAACTATGACCATAACCCCTTAAATAGACTATTATCAATTTAAAAAAAATCTATCATCTATCTATCTATCTATCTATCTATCTATCTATCTATCTATCTATCCATCTATGTGTGCCCACACACTAATGTTCATGTGTTCTATGATGCCATGTGGAGATCAGAGTAGAACTTTGGAAGTCAGTTCTCTCCTTTGACCATGTGGTCCAGGGGATGGATCTCACCTTGGCAAGCTCATTTACTCACTGAGCTGTCTCTCTGGCACAAACAAGTTTCTGATTAGAGCAAGACACACACAGTGCAGATTTCACCATTTATAAAGTAACATTCAGTGAACTC
>NW_026596125.1:1090250-1094251 GCF_907164565.1 Psammomys obesus
CCCCAGGAGTGCTAGGATCATTTTAAGAAGTGACAACATTCACCCCCAAAACATAGCAGGAGCCACACAGGCCCAGCCATCTCGGGTTGGGATGGAAACTCTGAGACCCTCGGATGTGGATGTGCTGTAGAGCCAGAAGTTGTCCTGTTACTTAATACAAGCTTAAAACTAAAACTTTCACAATTCACACTCATGTAGAATAAAGCTTCCTAAGAATTTAGCCTTTCATTTTCCATTTTCTTTTCTGTAGGGTGGTTGTTTTGTTGAGACAAGACCTCATAAAACCCAAGCTGGCCTGGAATTGATCTTGTAGGTCTTGATGACCTTGAACTCTCTCTCTCTGTCTCACCCTGTCTAGTGTTACAAGGGTAGTTACAGGTGTGTATCACCATGTTGGCTTTCCATTTCCTTTTTGAAATTAGATTTATCAGGATTGGAGAGGTGACTCCATGGTTAAGAGCTCTGGCTGATCTTCTACAAGACCCAGGTTCAACTCCAGTACCCACATGGATGCTCATAACTGTTGGTAGCTCCAGTTCCATGGGACATGACGCCCCCTTCGGGCCTCCTTGGGTGCTAGGCACACATATGATTCACAGGTGTGCATAGAGGCAACTCAAGCACACACAAAATAATAGTTTTAAAAGGAAAGTGTATTCTCATGTTTGTGTTTGAGTCTATCACACACACATGAAAATAAAATTATTTCTTATCTCCTGGTTTGTCCAGGACCGTGTGTGTGTGTATACACATTTTTGTACTTAAAAAACAAACCTTATTCCTCCTGCTACACATTTTTACACCTGGACCAAATATAGGTTGTGCTTTTATTCTTGTTTTCAGTGGTGGGGCTTGGGTCAAGGACCTCATTCAAGCTGGGTAAGCACTCTGTCACTAAGTCATGTCCCTAGTCCCTTCTTCTACTTTTTATTTTGAACCAGGGTCTTTCTAAGTTGCCCAGGATGGCCTTGAACCTGTGACTCTTCTGCCTTAGCCTTTTGAGTACAAAGGATTACAGGTTGGCACTAGGAGGTGTAGCTCTCAGGTACAGTTTAAAGCAGCGGTTCCCAGCCTTTCTATTGCTGCGACCCTTTAATACAGTTCATGCTGTGGTGGCCTCCCAGCCATAAAGTTGTTTTCATTGCTACTTCATAATTGTAATTTTGCTACTGCTACTAATCATAATACAAATGTCTGTGTTTTTCAATAGTCTTAAGCAACCCCTGTGACCCCAAAGGGGTCACAACCCACGGCTGAGACCCACTAATATAAAGTATGTATGGAGACCCAGGGAAGCATTCTTTCTATGTCTAAACTCAGACTCCTCATCTTCTGTTCTAACACCCATAGGCCTAGCCTCCCACCTGGGAATTCTGTCCACTTGGCTATGTCTCCATCTCTGACCTCCTTATTCACAACACGTGTTTCGTTCATTCAACTCATAAACCTTGTTGACTAAATGATCTCTGTGCCGGAGGCAGGAGGATAGCATCCTCTTCTGGGTCCAAGCTAGCTGTCGGAGCAATGGTTCCTAACTGGTGCTGGTACTGGAATTGTGAGAGTCCATAACTAGTGTACTTAGTGACATGAGTCTGAAGCAAAACCCCAAAATACTGTCATCTCATGTGGACAGCTCTAAGGACATACTTTGGTGCATCAGGGAAGTTGAGGCCGGTGTTTATTTGGAGGAAGAGTATATTCCCACTGTTGGTTTTACATATTCACTGCTACTGTGTCCTTGTTAAATGTTCTATATTATTAGCATATACCATTACTTCTATTTTCCAGATGAAAGAGACAAGGTTAAATGTACTTAGTGCCCTTTATAAAGACTGTGTGCTAATTAGTGCAGAGCCGGCAGCCAGACCTGGTCCCGCCTGATTCTAACAAACATGAATTCTCTTCCCAGCATACAAAGACACTTTCCCAGGGCGCCTCCTAAATTATACTGCACTGGTGATGCATGCCTGGCCTGCAGGAAAGCCAACTCTGCCCTTTGTAATTACAACTTACCCTCGGACAATGGGAACGGCTGCAGGCTCAGTCACTGTAAAACGCATCAGTGTGGTACCGTGACCTGAGTCAGTAGACTGCAAGTTTGGGCTTGAAAAAAATGCAATAACCCAAATTACACCCGAGTCTAGCTTCATGGAGGTTTCTGACAGGTGAACAGCTCCCTTTTGATTTTTGTTTGTTTTATTTTTATTATTTTATCTGTATAAATGTTTTTGCTTGCATGTACTTCTATATGTCCACGGACTACATGCGTGCCTGGTGCCTGAGGAGATGCTACGCTTCTTCCACGTGGATGCTGGGAATCAAAGCTCAACCACAAGTGCTCTTAACCACTGAGCCAGCTCTCCAGCCCACCCTTTTTAGCTTTTAAAAACAGCTGTCTAGGACATGTATAGAACTCTGGCTAAGCTGGACAGTTCTTAGTGATGTTGGTCAGAACATCAGGGAGAGAGAGGGAGCAGAAAAAAAATGCTGTGTGGCCTACTTTCCCTCTTCAGCACAGACAGCATGGAGATGTGTTAGCGTTGGCTTTACTAGCACGAACTTGCACAGGTGATTTTGCCTTTCTGGTCTCGGCTGTCTTACTCGAGACATAAAGGGGCTGGAGAGGTACCTCTCATGTCCTGGAAAGGCGGGCCTCAGTGCTTCTCCATAGACACCATGTCTCTACACAGGCAAACAGGCATGCTGCAGCATAGACGCTTTGACCAGCACTGGCTGTATAATTTCCAGTGTCCAGTGTAAAATAACGAGACTTCTCATTGAAGTTCCTAAGGCCTGTGACAACAGTGTCAAACTACATGTGGGTTCTTCAGTGTGTGTGGTCATGCACCTGAGGAAGATCAGTAGCCTGGCTGCATGCATCCTGCCTGCTTTGTGTGAAGGTATGAAATCTGAAGAAGGTCTGGGGACCCCAGATAAGCCTCATGGAGGCAGAGACGCTCCTGGGTTACTTAGGTCCCTTCATCAGGCAAGTGGTCAGCAGAGAAGTGTAGCCCAGCAGTGTTCTTGAGCTGGCTCCTTTGCTTTTGAAATAGGCATTGATGAGCACAGACTGGTCTGAGGAAAATGGCATTTTAAAGGCCTACTCTACAGTCATGGGAGACTTGTGAAAACACTAGAATGAAAACTAAGGCTGCAGGCCTGGCTGCCAGTGTACTGTTCCAGGGAGCAGGTAAAGATAGCCACACAGAACGAGGTGGGTCAGGTGAAGGGGACAGGGGCCTGGAGGAGAACACCTTTGAGAGGCAGACACCCCTTAGCTATGGAATAAGATTTGGGAAGAAAGGAAGTGAGAAAGACAAGCCTACTCTGATTTTCATGGTTTACGTGCCAAATGTCCCCATAGGCTCATGTGTTTGGTGATGTCTTAGGAGGCTGTGGAACTTCAGGGACCATGGACAACTAGAGGAAGTGGGTGTCTCTGGGCAGACCTTTGAAAGTAATATTCGTTTTGGGTTCTATAGCAAACTCTTTCCTTCTTTATCTTTCAAGATGTAGCCAAGTCACTCTGCAGGTTCCTTGTGCTGTTGACCAAGCCATACCCTTCCCCACCATGACTGGATTGTGAACAAGAATAAGCCTTTCCTCCCTTAACTTGTTCTGTCACAATGGTGAGAGAAGTGGCTCATAGTGGTGGATGGGGCCCTGGGGACAGACAGTGTGCCAGTAAAGAGGCTTGACACACTGTCAAGAGACAGCATGCCCCCAAAAGAAGTTTTTTTTAGTGGCTGAACATCTCTGCAACCCAGCACCAGCCAGAGCAGAGGCTGATGCCTCACCATGGTATTGGGGAGCCTAGGGGACATGTGGGAGCTAGAGGACAGCCCCAGTGTCACATTTCAGGAATCCCCACTCTCTTGGAGGGATGCTTGATGGCAGGGCTAGAACTTCAATTACACTCAGGCTACATTTCTGGAGTGACAGATGCCATTCTTTCACACACACACACACACACACACACACACACACACACACACACACAC
>NW_026596125.1:1094261-1103114 GCF_907164565.1 Psammomys obesus
CACACACACACACACACACACACACACACACACACACACACACACACCTGCGTATGTGGTCCCTAGGATCCTAAGTCCCTGGGGACCTAGGAAGTCCAACAAGGCCGTGGAATGAGAGAAGTTAAGTCCATCCCTGAGGCTTTAAGTATCTATATCCAACAGCCAACAGAGAAAAGCAAGGCCACCCCTAACCGAACAAAGTGCCACCTCCCCACAAACGAGGTAATTAAAATACGACGGCCTGCTGCAGCGCAGGTGACCCTTGACCCTTACTAGGTGAAGTAAGCCAGACACAGAAAGACAAGCATAGCGTGATTCCAGGGACTTGAGGTTCCTAGGGGAGACATAAAATAGACGGTGGTTTCCAGGCGGGAGGGCAGTGGGAACCTACTTTTTAATGAAGACAGACCTCCAGTTTTGCAAAACAAAGAACCCTGGGCATGGGTGGCGATGGCAGTTGCACAATGTTGTGAACGCACCCAATGCTCCTGAACTGTTCACTTACAAATGGATCAGACAGCAAGTTTTATGTTGTATGTATCTCTTCAGAATGAAAAGGGGGAAATACACAAAAATAAGGAAGAGTCACTGAGGTATAATCATTAGCCCAGAGTCACAGATGTCTGTCTGAGAGAGGCACTGGGGCACCTGTGACACGCCAGGAGAACCGGAGACTTAGTGAACAGGCTTAAAGAATCCACTGAGGCTGTCCACAGAGATCAGGAGCTATGAAGCTTCCTGAGTTCAGAGGCAGGATTTAGGATCACCCCAGCCTTGAATACTCCACTTAATACACGGTAGGCCTGGATCCTTCACATAAAATCAGATAAACTGCTTCCTGGGACCTTGATAAGACCAAAGACAAAGAGCTGTTTTATAGGGGGAATCATGGCATTGACTTATAATAGTGTCAGGTAAAAGTCTTTAAAAAAAAAAACAAAACAAAACAAAACAAACAAACAAAAAATGGTTACACTCTCAAAATCTACTCCTATAGCCTGATGGGTGCTCCTGAGGAAGATAGCCTCAGGGAAGCCACGCTGGCTGAGGGAGGATGACTGCAAATCTGCATCTCATCAACACTGCTGGAGATTTGCATATGTAATTAAGAAGATAGTAAAGGATGGATAACAAGTGTGTGTGATCAGCCCTGCATCTCCTCAGCCTTTTCATTCTCCAGACATAACACCTCACTTCATTGGGACCCAAGACTGGTAACTGGCAGTTGGAACCAGACTTTTGCAGTCCACACCATCATTCTTCTGAATACATCAGAAGTATTTCTTGAGGGTCAAGGAAGAACCCAGTAGCTTAGGAAACATGTAAGGCGTGTGTCGGAAATGGCCTCCCATGCTAACAGTCACAGAGCTCAGGGCTGAGGAGAGCGAGCTCGGGGGTAGAGTGGGGTGGGGGTTGTTTAGACCAAACCACCTGTGGAGGAAGGTAGATCAGTTGCCACAGGAAACACAGGAAGGGGAGGACCTACCATGGATGGTGTGGAAGAAGAGACACAGGTAGAAATGAAATAAAGGAAGACTGGAGGGTGTGGCCAGTGAGGAGGTATGAGTGAGGTGCAGAGAGGATGAGTCACAATTAGGGCTGATCATGAAACCACTGTCAGAAACAGGGAGGTCCTGAGAGGAGGAAGGTAGGGCGGAAGTGTGAAAGAGAGCTGGTCTGGTCTCTAAAGAATTTAGTGTCTAACCGGAAACTCCAATGGAGGTTTTCAGGATTTGAAGAGAGACAGAGCAGTGTCCTAGAGTCTGTCAAAGAAAATCCCAAGGCATGACTCCAGCCAGCAAGGCTTGGACAGCCATGACAGCGCCTTCTGTCCTGATCAGCCTCACTGGTCACTTAGACATGGGTGTCATGTCTACAATCCATACAAAGCTAGATGCTGCAGATGCCAGACTCAATACCGAAAATGGCCAAAATAGAAAGAAGAAATGAAACTAACAGGAAACATGCCAGCAGCCAGTATGTCCAGAAAGTCAATTATAAACTATAGACTCAATAACAGTGATCATGATAGCTACATTAATAACTGTTCATTTTTTTTTTTTTTACACCCAGGAATTATGGTGTGCCAGGATTGTGATGTTAGCTTCAAGGAACAATTTATTTAATTCCCCCAATAGCCCTATGGCATTGGTACTATTGTTATAATCTTTGTCTTACAGGTGAAGAAATTGGGGTGGGGGAAATTAAGTAAACTTGCCGAATGTCACAAAAACCTTGGTTTGTCTGACCAAAAAAATACTGTATCATCTAACCAATAAGATTGGGGAAGCATGGTTTAGCCATCTCCCTCCACTTCTACAAACACTTATACAAACAAATGGGTATGAATTCATGTGTGTTACAGAGGGAAATATAGGAACACAAATACTCAGTCTCGGGGGGTTGTCTAAAATGTAAAATTTCATTTTCAACTTAGTTACAATGACTAACTAACAAGAACAACTGTCAAATCGGAACTGCACATCCACAGATGCTTATCTGGGAATGTGGTGCTTGTGTGGTCCTAGGGATTTGCTGTTGAAGGATGGAGAACCCAGGTCCCATCTGAGAGGGATATCATGGCTAAAACCCAAGCACAGGGTATTGAAAGCCTGGAAACCTCTGTTAACAAAGAGATGGCCCTGTCCATGCATGTTCACACGCTCCTGGCCACCACTCCTGCCTCAGTTCTGGTGCATGAAAAAACTCTCAGTGAGACGTTCATCCTTCACACTGAGGATCTGAGGATCCCCTTTGCCCTCATGCCCCTCCTGCCCGTGCTCATTTCTTTTGGTTCACTCTGCTCTCTTCTCTTCCTCATCATCCCTTCTGCTCTAGGTCTCTTTCCAGACCTGGACATATACCCCCTGGATAAGGGTCATCCCGCCAAACCTTCCTCCCCCCCTCCCCTCCCCTGCCCCCGCCATTGGGAACACTCACTGTATGGTTTTGTTGGGTCATTGCTGTTTGCTTTGATCAAATTACTTTGCTCCTATTATTCTATAAGCTTTGTTAAGTTTGAAAGAGTCTAAACATCACTCCTGATTTATGTTGCTATCTGGAACCAAGTAACCCTCTAGGCAACCGTCTGAATTGCTATTGACCAGTTGGGAGAGGGCACAAAGTGGAGGAGCAAGTATTTCACCTGCCAACTTCTCGCCATGTCACATATTTACAGAAAATATTTTAGGTGGTGTTTTGAGTTGTTTTGTTTACAGCCTCATTTCTTTGCAAAGTTTCATGTTGACTGTGCACATTTCATGAAAACAGGCTGATTCTGTGCAAATAACTTGGTAACCAAGTGAGGGAAATGCTGCTTTGCTCTCGGCAGATGAGCAGAGCATGTGATTATCTGCAATATAATTTTGGCTTTCTAGCCTATAATATGATTACATAATGCCCATCACCCACTTTATGATTAGACTGGACTTTGTCCCAGTGGGAGGGCTCATAAAGAGATTAAAATGCTATTGCTCTCTTTATTTCGATTCCCATCCGGGTTCCCTGAAACAAGTTTTGAGGCCTTGGGCGGGTTTAGGTTAGGGACCTTTGGGGCCTCTGTTCAGACCAGCCCTGATACTGAACCTTGTCTGTACTCTACCACATCGTCTGACTTCTCCCTCCTTTTCCCTTCTCACTGCTGTGCCTTTAACTCTAGATGCTTAAGTTCCCAGCACCCAGAGCCTGTGCTTCCAGCTCCCCTATGCAGTCCACCCTGCTCTCTAAAAGCACAACTGCTGGCCCCATCAGATAGGACCAACTTCCCAGGGTCCTTTCACTCTATATGTCTCCTCCACAGCCTCAGCTGGGCAGAACTCTTCTCACCAGGCTACATTTGAGACTCTACTCACAGCAGCCTCTGTATTTCTTCTTCAGCATGTAACTCTTTCCCCCAGTTCTCCATCTGTTTTATCCGAGCTGCTTCTCAAAAGCTTAATTCTTGGAGCATCATCATCATGAAAATGTCTCTGCTACTCCAATTCTCTTCTCCACTCTGTGGCCCCTGATTGCTTCCACTGTTTCCTCTCCTCCCATGAGATGCAGAGCAGAAGACCTGCGGTGCCCGTGGGACCTTCTGACTTTGATGTTAAGCTCTGTGGCTCTCGTGGGCATGCTCTAGAAACGGCTGACCAGCAGATGCTTCCGGCTGGTCTGCACCCCTTAGTATACCTCAGTCTGCCTCTGACCAAGCCCCTCAGAATCAGAAGACACACGTGCCAACTTGAGTGGCTATTCCTCTGCCAACTCCATGCTCCTTTTTCTTCTATTTTGTCTCAAGACCTCTAGTTCAGACCCTAAGTGTGACCTCATGAAAGTCCAAAGTTCCAATCTGCCCATGGAATATAACATACCCCTAAACATTTAAAAGTTTCAGTCTCTGAAAGCCATTAGCTAGCACTGCTACAATGAGACAAAAAGATCTTCAAACTGAAAATCTGGGAAGTCATCTCTTGACTTATGCCTTGGTCCACTGCTGGCTTATTCTTTCTTAGTATATACATTTTTTAATTTGATAAAGCTGTTTTTAAATTGTTAGTGTGTGCGCGTGCACATAATGTGTCAGGGCATGCATGTGCCACACAGTGAGTGTGGAGTCAAAGGACAGCTTTGCGGAGCTGCTTCTCTCTTTTCCCTTTTATCTGGGTTGTGGGCATGGAACTTAGATCAGATCTTTCAGGCTTACCCTTTATCCAGTGAGCCATCTTACTGGCCCTTAAGCACTTTTAAAAATAGATAATTGTTGTACTGTCAAGAGAGCACTAGTTCCCCCCGCCAATAAACTTATGATGACCACCCACAAAAATAAACAAGAGACGATAACCAACAGTGACCACAAACACTCTTCATGCACTGGGTGAAGACTGCGTTTGGACAAGCCCTTCTTCAGCAGCGTGTCTTACTCAGAAAGCTGGCCGTCTGCAGGCGGGCCATCAAATTTTCTATCTTCTTGCCTTTCCAGAGCTTCACCCTTTGTCCTTTCACTGGCAAAACCCAGCCAGAGCAGTTCCCCTCACTCCTCCTACACATTTCTTAAAAAACCTGGTGTACTTCCCTATAGCCAGTACCAATCACTTCCTTGAAACTAGTTAAGTATTCCAGGCTATTGGTGCCTCTGAGCACTGACAGAGCACTATTGGGGAAGGAAGAAGGCTAAGGATCTGAAGGGAAGACCTTACCTCAGCTTCTGGCTGGCAGGGACAGTTATCTTATTCAGCTTGTCCATTTTTCTTGAGAGCAGATGTGAGCCCCTGTCCAGGGAGATGTCAGCAGCTCCTGGCTTTTCTAGGGAGCAGCATGATAAGGCTCTGGGCTCAAGGGCTCAAGTCACTGGAACTGACTTCTGAGAGCAACCGCCGGCTGCTGGCAAACACCCCTGCACAGGGGAAGTAAAACTCGCTGGAGCGCATCGTCAAGTTTCATGTTTCTGAGAGGTCATGTGATCCAGGGAGTCGGCCAGCCTGGCTGATTACTGTGCGTTGTGTAAACTTCAGTAAGGAAACCTTACTGGGCATGCAAATCTCTCTCCAGCAGCTCTCTTTTATGATCAGGTTTGTTGCCAGGTTGGAACAAGCCTCTGGCTGGGCACTACTTCCTGTTTGTGCCAAACCTTAGTAGTCCTTGTTTTCAGCAGATGGCCAGAGTCACCTGCGACTTCTCAGGTATGAGGAAAAGCTGAATAATCAGTTACATCTGGATGAGGCTTAGGGACTTTCTGCTTGTTTGCATAAAGCCATGGATTAGCCTTTTCTGCCTAGAGAACTAAGGTGTGAAATGGACAGTTCTTGGTGCCCCTTCCTCATGCACACAGGCACCCAGGTCACTGGCAATGGACGTTTAAAATGTGATGGGTAATTCTTTGTGCAAGGTCAAGGTCACTTAGGAGGTAGAGACAGGTGACTCCATCATATGCTGCATGGAGTCAGGAGTTAGTCACCTTGCTTAAAGCTTAATGTTTTCAAATAAAACAGGATTTACCTAAATATCGGCTGAGAGCCAGCCGGGCGTTTTCATGGCACACGGCATCAGACAAATGCCTCCTAACTCTCCTCCATCAGACCCAATGTGATCTGCCAGATGTGGAGTCATCCCAAACCCAGTGAGGTCCCACACCTGTAGCTGCTGACCCTTACCCAGACAACTCTGCTGCCCTCCTCCCCCCAATTCCTCTGCCTACTCTGCAAGCTTCCCATTTGTCTGTGAGCTGAAGAGCAGAAGGCAGTCTAGGGTCAAGGATTAAAAAAAAATGAGAGAGGGTGCTCTTTCTCCCTGTTGTGCCTGGACACGCCACCCCTTCTCCTGTCACCTGGCATGTCCTGATCACCTTTGTGAAAGGTCCTCCCCTTATCCGTCACATTATCAAAGGACCATCAACCCTGCTCTAAAGAATGCATGGGGCCTGGAGCACAAAGTAGAGGTCATTTCAAATGTCATCTCTCCTGTCATCTCACCTCCGAGGCCTGGCTGAAGTGAGAGGGGGAAGGAGGAGCAGACAAAGGAAGGAGGGAAAGAGATGGAGAGCAAAGATGGATTTCTCCCCACCCCTAACCCCCGGGGTTCTTGGTTCAAACCAAAATTCTATTCTCTTCCAGGTTTCTTGACTGTTCCCATTCATGCACTATATCTGGATTTCCCATTCTTCAGGATGTTCAAGAGCTGAGGCTTCAGAGCTAGTCCTTCTGTGGGAGAGTAGGACATCATGAGAAACGCGCAAGAGCATGCTTCCTGTAGCTGTTGGCTTTCCCTAATCAGGCTGCTCGGCTTTCTTCCTGAAGGAGACCTAGTTCCCCGCCCTACCCCTCCCACAGCTCTTAGTGGAAAGAAACATAGGGAAAACATACATGACGTCATCAAGGTTCAGTAGAGTCTGGCCAGTGGGATGATAACAGGCTTCTGTTCTGACTGAATTATTGTAAAATGCTCCCGTTGGCCTGCTGACTTTCCTCCCCACCAACCCTGCTCAGCACCTGGTCTGGCAACTTCTTATTTCCCCAGAGAAAGAGATGGGGGCAAGGGTTACACTTCTGCTTTTTCTTTTTACAGCCACTCGTCTTTCTTCTTTTTACTGTATTAAGTCTGACACGATGAAAACGAGAATCTGCTTTTCCAGGCTGGACCTTTTGCCCCGTGCGGTGGGTAGCATGTGCAGTGTCACAATCCGACCTTCCAAGCCTGCCACGATGGCTTTAGAGCTCTCACTGCTTGCCAGGAAGGACTGTGCAAGAATGGAAAGTGATGATACCAAATCTCAGCTGCCGGCTTGTCGACAGCATGGTTCCACAGCATAAGCCAGGATGAGTGCTCAGGCCAAGTGTATGACAGCAGCTACAGAGGGGACTGAATCACTGGATTAACATGACAAATTCCCAGCCATAGCCTTTGTGAAAACTTTGATTCATATATGCTGCTGAGTACAATCGCTTTGGAAAGAGTTTGGTATTAGCTAGTAAGTTTGATGATGTACATAACGAGCATAGGTCTGTAAGACATTTCTAAGTGACACGCCAAGGTCACATGTAGGAACATCAGTGATGTCCTGCTGTTCCTCTCCTTCGGGTCCTTGCACATGCCATGTGAGTGCTGAAGCACTGGGCACCAGCTTGCTTTCCTGTATCTAACAGGAAAAACAAAGAAGCAGCCCTGGAAATGGCCCAACTGTCGGTCAATTTGAACAGTGAAAACTAGTGAACTCCACTTGTATCACTATGGATAAATAGCAAAAATAAGATTTTTTTCTCTTTAAAATAGTTTATTATTTTTTCATGTATATTGGTGCTATGCCTGCATGTGTGTCTGTGTACCTGCCTGAATACTTAGTACCTGAGGGAGCCAGGAAGCACTGGACTCCCTGGAACTGCAGGTAAGAACATTTGTGAGCATGATGAGGTTGCTGGGAATCAAACCTGCAACCTCTGGAAGAGCAGCCAATGCTCTTAACCACTGAGCCAGCACTCCAGCCCCAGTTAAAAAAAATAATTTATGCAATCAAGACAAACTGAAGAAATGAATATACAAGCCAATTCAAGAGGGCTCAGTGGGTAAAGGCATTTGCCACAAGACTGACTCTTAAATTCTGTCCCTAGGACCCACATGATAGAAAGAACCAATTCCCGTGAGTCACCTCTGACCGCCATGTGTCTGCATTGGAGCATGCGAGCACACATATAAGTAAAGTTTAAGCTTCTTCAAAGAAGTTAACGTCTCCTAGAAATGACTGTCTAAACCAGACCATACAGTGGGCATACCAATAAACATTCTGAATGCAGAAGAGGGAAAATCTCACATGGTGTCCCACAGGTGGCTAATGACTTCAATGTCTCCTAGGGAAAAGCCTCTTAGTTGGGTATCCCACACAAAGTAGTGAGTGCTGAAATCATTTACACACAAACAACAAAAACAGGCTCAGCAAGTTGTATTTATATAATTGTACATATATATTATATTATATTATATTATATTATATTATATTATATTATATTATATTATATTATATTAATAATAAGAGAGACCATAGATTTAAGACAAAGACAGGAGGGAAATGGGAGGGGTTAGGGGGAAAAAGGAAATGAGTAAATTATACAATTATATTTTAATTAAAAATACATTAAACAAAAATAAAAGACGCTAATGTTTCATGGATCTATTCATTTTAAGGCTAGACACACCAAGTTATGTTGAAAATACGTATGTATATAATAAAAATCAATGGCAGGAATAAAGGAAATGCGGGTAAGTGATTTCCAGGGAATGGGATTGGGATGAAGGGGCACACAGGGCTTCCAGGCAATGGTAGGTAGCATCCCGTTTGTGTGTGTGTGTGTGTGTGTGTGTGTGTGTGTGTGTGTGTGTGTGTGT
>NW_026596125.1:1103124-1115946 GCF_907164565.1 Psammomys obesus
TGTGTGTGTGTGTGTGTGTGTGTGTGTGTGTGTGTGTGTGTGTGTGTTCAGGGTTGGAGGGTGAGTGTGTATGCGGAGACCGAGGACATTAGGTGTTGTTCCTCGGGCAATGTCCACCTTGTTTTTTGAGACAAGGTACTTCACCAAGACATGGAACTCAGAAATTAGGATAGGCAGGTTGGCCATGGAGCCCCAGAATTCCTTCTGCCTGCTTATTTCCCCAGAGCTAGGATAACAAGTGTGCCAGCAGACCTGACATTTTAAAATCCAGGCCTTCCTGCCTCCACAGCAGGATTTTACCAGCTAAGTTATTTTCCCAGTCCCCACAGCCTGTTGCTTAAGGATCTGGAATTATGAAGAAAACACAGGGCAGCATGTCTAAACCCAAATCAGCCCCGAGAGAGGCTGAAGCTTGGGTATGAGAAGACAGTCTGTGTGAGAGCCTGAGTGAGACCCAACAGCTCCAGTCAGTCTTGGATGATTTTTCTTGCCTCTGGGATAACAGCTACAACAATGTGTCTACTGAGCACTTCCTGTGTTTACTGTTCTACAGTCACATTCGTTTTTCATAGGAAGAGGTGATTCTTAGGCTAGCTAACAGGTTCAAAGTGATGTCCTTTGTCCACAGTCCAAGCCTGTTTACAGTCTAAACTGCCCACTGAAAGGGCTTTCCCATTGCAGGGTAGATCTGTGATGCAGATAGATTTTGTCCACAGACTTGAGGACATCACCTAGTGTCCCTAACTCCATCTACCCCCTTTTAGAGGACAGGAGAAGGGATTCAAGGAGAGCCTAGACTTCTGTGTTGCCACCTGAACATTGGTAAGGCATCTAAAAACCTAGTTAACACCTGCGGGACACCCCTGTGGTTCCCAGGAGCAAGGTCTCTGGTTCTCTTTTGCCAAACATCTTCTCCAAGAGAGGCTAGGTGGGAGCTGCAGAGGGAGCCCGAGTCCTCAGAGGGCCTGGCATGTCTGCCGTGGTTATCTGCTCTGGCACATGCCCTCTGACTGAACTTCCTTGCTGAGGCCAGTTTAGGCATACAGACCAAGACAGCAGGCAGTGTGTGGCATCAGCACTGAGCAGTCTGGTTCTGTGCAGAACCACGGCTTGTCGCTGGGCTTCACGGCAACCTCATCAAGGCCATTGCTCTTCCTCTTTTGCTCTTTGGGAAGAAGAGAATTACTGCCGAAGGCCACTCCTGTCTCTCCTGATCTCAGAGTTCCTGCCCTCAGCCTCCAAACCATTCACTCACTTTTCCTTTCCCAAGTCAGGCCTGTTTGGGGGCAGGACTAGAGGGAGGTGAGGGAAGAGAGCTGAGAAAGCAGTGAGACAGTGGAGGCAAATGTTGGAAAAGTGCAGGGAGGGCAAAACAGAACAGGAAGGGTGACAGCTGCTGACAGCTGGTGGCCCGATCATTTCTGTTGTGGCAGGAGAAGAAGGAAGAGAGAAGAAGAAGGGGGACAATGTGGGTGGCTTGAGCAGAAGACTGAGGCCCCTTGAAGCTCAAGCTTTTCTTTCTATAGACAAATCAGTATCCTATTTTGTCTGCTCAGAAAACTCAACATTCTTTCTAACTGATCTAGTGTGTAACATATAATTAGTTAAGAGAAAGACTCAGATGAAAGTAACCTTTATTTGTTGCATCAGTCCAAGATTGTGTTGGAAAGAACATTCTAATAGCCTCATGTTGGGCTGGAGAACTTTTAGACTCTGTGTCACCCTTATCTCCTCCCTTGCCTTCAGCACTCAGCCACTCTGTCAAGAGTCTCTGGTGACATAACTCTGCTTTTCCTCCACCCTGAGCATGCAATGGATTGTAGACCAACTCCTTGATAATTCCTGTAGCTTCACCCTCAAGCCCTGTCTTCATCAGTCATGTGGTCCAGCCTCTACCTAACACTAGCAAATTAGAAACATAGTGAGACTTTGGAGTCCCAGGCAAGCTGGGTGGTTCCCGGGACTCAGCCAGATAGCAGAGTTCTCTGGCCATGAGATGGTTACATGAAAGATGTGGAAGGTTGAGATAAGGCTAGGGGCCTTGAAGAACTTAAGCTTTATCTGTCAGGAGAGGGCAGCAGCAGGAGGTGCTGCAGCTCTTGATTAATATTCTGTTACCTTTATCTGATGGGATTTGACTAGTTCCCTGGCCTTCCTTCTTACCCATGTCATCCACCTGGATTCAAACAGCTTCCAAGTAAGATGCAAGTGTGTGTGTGTGTGTGTGTGTGTGTGTGTGTGTGTGTGTGTGGTCAGCAAACAAGAGGTGGGTGCAGGAGGATAACAACTTTGAGGTGGCTTGGGCTGCATAGCAAGACATGGTCTCAAAAAAGCAAAAAGCAAAAAAATACTCCAGGCACATGCCTGTGATCCCAGCACTTGGGGAGGCAAAGGCAGGTGGATTTCTGTGAGTTCAAGGCCAACCTGGTTTACAAAGTAAGTCCAGGACAGCCAAAGCTACACAGAGAAACCTTGTCTCAAAAAAACCAAAATAATAATAATTATGATTATTTTCAGGTCATGGTTTCATGTGATGGGCAGGGTGAGTTATCACCATTAAAATGTTATTATTTCTAATTTCAACTGTGTGTCTGAGTGTGTGTGTGTGTGTTTGTGTGTTGTGTGCTGCCTGCTGTTATGACTTTTGAAGTGAAAATTTTAATATCTGGCGTAAAATTGGTAGAAATTAATATACAATATAAAAGTGAAAAAATAAAACCAATCAACATAACTCTTGATAATAATAAATTAATTTTTAAAAGATCAACCTGCACAAAGCATTGAGTGACCTTAGAGGCAATGTTATTCCAAACTCAGACACATGAAAAAGGTTATCAATGGCAATCACAGTAAGAAGAAGGCATACTCCCCATTAAGAAGAGGCAGAGGCTCCTATGAAGTTAAGGCTGGCTTCAAGCCATGGTAGTGAGGAAGAAAGATAAGCTTGGTCATCTTGTGTCTCCTCCTCCCTCACTGATTTGCCCATCTAGGACAGATACTAGAAAGGGGGCTCGATAGATACCTTTGGGACAATCTGACTATCAAAAAGAGTAAATGACTACTTTACTTTTCGACCATCAATCAATAAGAGAATCCACTAGTCCAAAAATGATAAAATCTTAAAATAAGAATTTGCTAATATAATTACTTCATTTATTCCAATAGCTAGAAATTCATAAAGTTAGATTATCTGAAATTTTGAAAAGAATCAGTTCTTTATCCTAGCATTTTTTAAAGGACCTAAAAATCCTCCCCAATTTTTACATAAAAAATGCAAATTAATTAATATAAAAGGAGTGGCAGAATAAGAAAACCACAGGCAAGCCTGATGGTGCAGGCCTATAATCTCACACAGTTGGTAGGCTGAGGCAAGATGACAGCAACTTTAAGACAACTGGGCTGCAGAGCTCAGAGCCAGCCTGGGCAAGTCAATAAGGCGTGGCATCAAAATAGAAAATAAAAATGCTGGGCCAGGGTGTCCAGCATGGCGGCCCATGTCTTCAATCTGAGCACTCAGGACATAAAGGCAGGTGGATCTCTGTGAGTTCAAGGCCAGTCTGTTCTACAGAGCAGTTTCCAAACCAGCTGGAGCTGTGTAGCGAGAATCTGTCTCAAAAGAAGAGAGAGAAGTGGGCTGGAGAGAAGGTTCAGAGGTTAAGAGCACTTGTTGCTCTTGTACAAGACCCGGGTTGGCTTCCCAGCACACTGGCTCACATCAAAGGGTGTGATGTCGTCTTTTGGCTTCTGAAAGCCATGGATACGTATGGTGTACACACACACACACACACACACTCACATACTCACACAGATAAAATAAATAAATTTCTAGAAGAATTTTAAAGGAGAAGAAAAATAATGAAATGAAGGGGGGAGGAAGAAGAGGGGACTAAGGATTAAGACTCAGTAATAGAATGCATGCCTAGCATACATGAAGGCCTTGGATTCACTTTCCAGTAAAACCACCATTACGCAATCTCCACTGAAAAACAGATGAAGTTAAGGACCATCAATTAATGCCAAAGCCAGTAGATGAGATATTTTGGAGGATACCACATTCCTGGAAGACAGTACAGCATCAAAGTCTCACCCCCCAGGCTACTGGCCAGTTGCAGAGCCAAGGTTTACAGAGCTGAGATCTCATGGTCCAAGCACTGCCCACAATGCTTCCTGATGGGGGGAAAAAAAAAAGCCAAGTGGAGGACCCCCTCTCTGGTTAACTCTCAAACTTTTCAGTTTACATGGAGTATACCCATAGTTAATAATCCTAATGAGGGCATCGGGAGAGGGCAAGGGTTGTAATTAACAAGTGTGCTAGGACCACAGTGTATAGGCAAAATATCAGACAAATGGGGACATGAGATCCTTATGAAGTAAAGAGTATAGAAGAAAAAGTTGTAGCACTACAATGAAACAATAATGGTGTTTGTTTGTTTGTTTGTTTATTTTAAAAAAAAACAGATGTAGAAATTCTTCCAGGCAAACACTTAGTCTTGAAAGGAAAAAAAAAGAAAGAAAGAAAGAAGGAAAAAAGAGGGCTGGAGGAAGGGAAGAGAAGAAAATAAGAGAAAATGTTCAAAGTTAAACCAGGTTCAAGAGCCAAGACAATCAAGTACAATCAATGCATGAGCCTAACCTGGATGTGGGTTTGAGGAAATCAGCTATAGAGAGCAACTGCGTCAGCTGCAGAAATTTTATTGTGATCTGGCTATTAAGTGATATTAACAATTAAGGTGATGTTAGCAACTTAGAAACTGTTAGATATAATTTGAGTGGTGGTATAGAAGATCCTTCTTAGGCCATTTTTGGGTAGCAGGTGCTGATGGACTTACAGTGTTCTAACTCAGGCAGTGATTGGAATCCTTTGTGTAGCCCAGGCTGTCCTGGAACTTGCTCTGTAGGCCACGCTGGCCTCAAACACACAGAGATCCACCTGACTCTGCCTTCTGAATGCTAGGGTTAGGAGTCTGTGTTAGCAGCAACCACTCAGTTTGAAATCTTAATCATTTACAACAATGGGAACTGTGTGGCCAGGAAAACCAGTCTTCAAACTGAGCCCGAGAACAGTGTAATCTGTCCATCTCAGAATGAGTCCAGGAAGTCACTGTTAGTCTAGCTGGCCTGCCAAAGACGAAGACATTGTAAAATGTCTTCCCTTTATCTCCCACCTGACTATCAGACTATTGAAACAATGGAACCCAAGAAGGCAGAATTTTCCTCAAGGATCTCATGCTGGGAAGGAAAAGACCTAGATCTGGACCAGCCAGAAGGGAACTTTTCTCCAGGAAAGAGATTTACATCATCATACCTTCCAGAAAGGTCAGTGGTGGACAGGACCACACCTGGATGAAGGGCTTCTGAGCTACGCATAGCTCCGGTCCTCTGCTTAAACTTTAACCCCACATCAGAACCCTGCAGATGGACTTGGGTGGGTCATCAGGCCCCTTTGTCTCCCTTCCCAGTGTGGCCACATTGAATGCATTTTTTATGCTTGCTTTTACCATTAATTTGGCTGCTTTAATTAGTTTATCAAGGGTGGGTGACCAAAGCTGGCTCATTTGGGCACAGGCTGTGACCCCAAGTCCAGTAACACTAGTAACCAAAGCAGACATTCCATGAGAAAGCATTGTCCATCTCTACACAAGGAAGAGACTGGGGAATCAAGCTTTGTTTTTCTAGTGCCTAACCCCGTCACTAACTCCAATGCTATGGTTTTCAGGTCTCTGATTCCACTTTTGTGTCTTGGTTACCTTCTGACTGTATCTCTAGTCCCCTACAGTCCCTGATTAAATCAGTGCTGACCTCACCAGCAACTTCTTCACCATGATGCCAGAATGTTCTTCTCATGGACTCCCCATACTTGGGACCACAACTAGTCACTAGTCAGAGTACCCTGATTTTCTTGTTCTTGTGTTCAGGCAGATTTAGCAGATAAAGGATGTTCAGTTCAGTTTTAGATAAACAAAATGGATATTTTTTTAAATGAAAGCATGTCCCAAATACTGCATAGTGTTGTATATTTTTAACCTACAAATCTGAGATCAAGAAACCAAGGCCCAGAGAATAAACTGACTGGCCAACATCTATTTTTATCTATTTACTTACTTATTTATTTTCATGTATGTGAGTGTTTTGTCTACATTTACGTATGTGCACCCCACGCATTCCTGATCAGATGCCAGAGGAGGCTGTCCAGTCTTCCGGAACTGAGGTTACAGATGTTTGTGAGCTGCCATGTGGGTGCTGGGAGCTAAACTTAGGCCCTCTGGAAGAGCAGTAAGTGCTCTAAACAGCTGAGCCATCCCTCTGGCCCCTGAAAAAGCCGAAAATAGATAAAGACCTCAAACTAGAACAAAGCAAGACAGGACTAAGACCAACTCACTCCCAACCTAGAGAGAACAAGAAAGCCACTTGTTTATGAGGAGAATTTTGTATGTGGCTTAATGTTACTTGCTTAGCAATGTAGGCCCTCAGGGTGACTTGGCTTATGAAAGGTGTTCTATCCTGGCCTCAAACAGTCCCAGGGCAAGAATTTAAATTCCCTCTTGCAATAACCAACTGAATATTGATAGACTATAAACTTCGGCAGTCTTGAAGGTGGAATGAGAAGATAAGATGGGCCATTGTCCTTCTCACAGACTGCCCATTTTGCTCCTTTATAAACAAGAGGACCCTACAACTAAGAAGTAACAAGCTTCTTCACAGAAAAAGACCTTTGACGATGCCCTGTAATGTAAAGTATAAAGAGATTTTCCAAATCCGGAAGTAAATGGCTAGACCCCATAGAAAAGTGAACAGATGGCAGACAAAGTTATATAAACAAGTACACAACCTTACTAAACCAAAGAAATCCAAATTAAAGCAAGTGTGAGATGCCAACTCGAGTTTTTAAAATAATTTTTAAAAAGTGATCCTATTCAGGTTTGTCAAAGCGTTTTAGTGTGTTGATAAAGGACTGGCAATTAATAGGAACTTATTTATTTATTTGTTTATTTTTTTTAATTTCATCTTTGTTGGAGTTTTGCCTGCATGTATGTCTGTGTGAGGGTGTCAGAGCCTCTGAAACTGGAGTTACAGACAGTTTTGAGCTGCCATGTGGGTGCTGGGAATTGAACCTGGTCTTCTGGAAGAGCAGCTGGTGCTCTCCACTGAGCCTGACAGGAACTTCTTAAAGTGTATTTGAATCTCAGGATTCTTAAAGTGACTGTGTACTTAAAGAAAAATGAAAAATTCATAAATTACCTCTAAGCCCAAGCATCATATAGGATCATGTCTCTCATTTTGAACCACTTGCTTAGCTCCTTCCTCCAAGATGGCCAGACAGCTCTCGTTCAATGAGTGACTGGATCCAGCTCATACCAATTATTCAGAGACAAATGTCAACTTCTAGAGAATGTGTGAACCTGTACTTAGCAATTCTTGAAAAAGATTTGAAAAACAATATATATGAGATTAAAATTAAACTTTTGAAAGATGAATGTAACAAATCCACTTAACTCTTCTCTTCCTAGTTAAATGTCTATCATGGATGTTTTTGAGACTAGGTCATGTCTTCTATGTTTATCTCTAGGTGAGGGACATCCTAATGGAGCCTCTAATCAACTGTGGTAGAAGAATTTTCCATTCTAGGAAGAGGCCAATGCAATAAGCCAAGAACTTTTCCCCCCTCAAGAAGCAAGGGTTGAATATTTACCACCACACCATCCCTCTGGATGTGCCACAGGCTTCCAGCTTCTCAATTCAGCTCAACAGGATGGAGATACATCCTCAGAAGATCCAGCTTGGTCACATACCGTGTATACTGATGACATAACCAATCCATGGTACGGTTAAGGGAAAGATTGTTTGAATTTTTTTTGTTGTTGTTGTTTTGTTTTATTTTTATTTTTTTTAATTGTAGATATGAGGAAGAGAATGGCCAGAGGCATCTGGAAGAATCTAGAGAAGAGAGAGAAAGTGGTACACTAGACATGCCCAGGATACTGGGCCTGGCCAAGAGAGAAGCAGTGGACCAAGAGAGGGAAAAAGAGAGGATCAAGAGAGAACATAGTCAACATAACAGAGTTATAAAGAGAGTGAGAAGCTGGAGGGGTGAGCCCATGAGCTGGAGAAGTTTATGGTGGGAGGAAGTCAGAAGAGCTGGGTACTTGTGGTACCGAGGGAGCCTGGAGGCTAGCGTGCACGTTGGTATGCTGACAGATGGCCATTTGTCCCTTCTACTAGAGGTAAGGAAAATGGCTTCTTTGGTGGAGGGGGACTGGCTTTTGTCTAAACACCAGAATTTGGGGGAAATGGAGGTTTCTGTTTTTTACATTTTTTGTTTTTGTTTGTTTGTTTGCTTGTTTGTTTGTTTGTTTTGTTTAGGTCACATTTCCATCTCTGAACTAGACCTGGAGGCTGCCGACAGCCACTTTGTGCTCCCCTGTGTAGCCAGGTCAGAGACTCACCCAGATCTGCCAAGTTATTCCCATACAAACACCAAGACTTGCTGATAGGACAGCATGGCAACAGGGACCTCACAGTGTAACAACCATCATTTGTCAAGTGGGAGCTTGACTCCTTCCTTCCCTGCTTGAGCCTTCCCTTTGGAGGGGCAATGTCTTCTCTCATTTTCACCTCAGTCCTGGTGTTTACGGTTTTTACCCATAGTTCGGTGTCAACTTTGACAAATGAAACGTACATCCTGTGTTAAGTAGGTCCCTGAAATCCTTTTTTAAAAATTAATTTAAATTCTCCCTTCCTTTGAGGAGTTTCCTAGGCAAGTGAAGGGAACATATGTAAGCAAACAATTATGAAATGGCATGGTGCATGCTTTTCTAGTCTGCTAGCTAGTGGGGAAGCCGGGAAAATGGGACAGCTCCCCAGGATGGAGGCTGTGTGAGCTGGAGCTTTAGGAGCCCGCACACAAGAGGCGTGTGTGGGACAGACAGTTGGTGTTCGCGGGGCAAGACTCAGTGACAGCAATAAAGGCCACCCAGAGTCTCTCTCCACGTTCCCACCCCTTCTTTCTGAGCTCTCTGGGCATCTCAGGCTGCCCTTCCTCTCTTGTCTTCTTTCTGTGCTCAGCGGGAAAGACAAAACCAGAACATAGCATCACAAAAGCACAACTTGGTGCCCTTGAAGAACACACAGGCTTTCAACTGAGATTACAAAGGGCCTGGGCCTTTTGGATCTCTCCATGCCGCTGTACTAGAATCCATGGTGCTGGAGGGTTCAAGGCCAACAGGTTGACATTGTTAGCTTTCCTCTCGTCTCCACCACTGTGTTACTGTGTTTTCTTTTCTATTTTCATCACAAAGGCAAACACTTCTGCAACAGTCTTTTGAGCCTGGGGAACAAAGCACCATTTATAGCTTTGCTTCCCTGGGAACAAAGTACTTTCAAGTGCTTCACAACCAACCTATAAGTAAATGATTGAACTCAACTACAATGAACTTCCCGTAATGTTTTACACACTCCAGTGCTACAGAAGTGTTTTCGTGTGTGTGTGCCAGTTCGTGCATGCGTGGGTGCATGTGTGTGTGTGTTAAAATTTCTAAAGATAGACGGACTCTGGGTGCTGCCTTTTCAGAGTGACTGACTGTGACTACACTCTCATTAAAACAAGAAAATCATTATCTATATAATATAATATATAATTTAAATATCTATGTAATTCAAAAAACCACTTGGTGGAATAAATTACTAGAATGGGGAATGTTAATTACCTAGCAATATTGAGGGTTTAAAAGGACATATTTCTACTTGCACAGCAGTATAATAAAAGAAGTTTCTTATTTTGTTTTTTTTTTTAATGTTATCATTAGAAATCAAGGCAATCTGCCATGTACCCCAAGAAACTGGAGATCAAAGACACGGGTTTTACCTTGAGTTCAGCTTCCCAAAGCGTAATGGTGATGAAGTTTCTAGCTAGTCAAAACAAGCACAGACCAGAAAACATTTACACCCAGATTAATGGGGCCTCAGTGTTAAAGGTTCTTGCTGCTGAGTCTGATGACCTGAGTTAATCCCTAGAGCCCACAAAGTAGAAGAAAACTGACTCCAGCAAACTGTCCTCTGACCTCTATTTGTGTGTGCACATGAACACATGCACACGCATGAACACACACTAAATAAATTTGATACAAATAGAAAAATAAATGACAGCCACACAATGAAGAGAGCACATACTGTGTCCTGCCAGTATGTTCATTATCCACAGATAATACAAGCACCGGAAATGACTTTTTTTTTTCTTTCCATCAAAGGAAGACATTTAAGCTTGGTGCTGACTTCAGTTTACCCTCTCACCTCCTGCTTACTCGGTTTCTCTCCTATACCCTTGACCAGTCTTCTCTCCTCAATCTCTCTCTCTCTCTCTCTCTCTCTCTCTCTCTTTCTGTTCCTCTAACTAGGCAGTGTAACAATGTGAGAAGCTCCCAATTTCCTTTCAAAACCACCTATTCACTGCTGTTTATTTGAAATGTATACTTTGTGTCTGTACATCATTAGCACGGTAAAGCAACTCTCCCTGTAGATACTGATTTCTATTTCCCCTTTTATCTTCTTGACTTTGATTTTTATATTTACTTTATCTTTTTAGTTATGTGTATGTGTGTCTATTTGTTGTGTGTGCATGTAGGTGCAGGTACTTGAGGAGGCCAGAAGAGCACGTCAGAGCCCCTGGAGCTGAAGTTAAGGTAGTTGGGAGCTGCCTGATGTGAATGCTGGAAACCCTCAAAGAGCAGTATGTGCTCTTAATCACTCAGCCGTCTTTCCAGACCCTCTTTCCTTGTTTCCTTTTTTAAACCACATTTAATTTTAATTGTTGAGACACAGTTTCACTGTGTAGCCTTCGCTGGCCTAGAACTTGTGGTGATCTTCTGGCTCCAACCTCCTGAGTGCTGAGACTATACGCATGTCCCTCAGCCTGGTTATAAGCTGTTGGGTTTTTTTTGTTTTTGTTTTTGTTTTTTTTTAATTTTTTTTCTTTTCTTTCCTCTCCTAGTCTGCCCCCGGCTTCTTTTCTGAGGATGTGTTTCATTATGTACCTGAAACTCTCCCAAGTAGACCAGGCTGTTCTTGCATTTTCAGAGATCTGCCTTTCTCTCCTGAATGCTGGAACTTGGTGCCCCACCATACCTGGCTTGTCTGTGCTGCTGAGCATGATCTGTCATCCAGTGAACAGGACTGACTACGTACGTTGTAAGGCCCTGAGTGGGAGTCTCCTGAGTGTTGAGCACTGGGTGACCGCAGGTGACCGTCCCACCCCAGCCAGCATTCACGTGTACGTTTCTCTAGCTTTAGACTAGAATAGGATTGATGAAAATTTTGCATTGAAATAACTTTTTTTTTCATTGCACGAAGTAATATGGACCCACTCCCCCCAAAAGTGTAAACACCCCATTGTGGTTCCTAATTCTCTCTGAAGGGTCCTCTTGTTGATGACTGACTGGTCCAGAGAAAATTTCTCATTTGTCACAACACCTGGACCAATGGCTGGAGTGCTTTGGGTGACCAGTTTTCAAGGTTTTAGAACTTAATAAATGATACCAATCTAAAATGTGCTAACTGCGGAAGAATGTTGTCGGCCATCGATTTCTCCTGGGGCTGGAGGGGTTTACAACAAAGAATGTGGAGGGCCTCTGTACTTTCGGGGCCTGATCAACATTAGCCAGCAAGTGACTTAACTGGTGGCTTCACTGATGGAAAACCTGATAAAGCCAGGTTCCCAGCTGAGGGAACGCTGAAGAACAGGTTTCTCAGGTTCCAACCAATGAACTCACTGCGGCATTGTTCTTCATCAACAGCCCTGTAGTTTCTCTTTGTCCTGGTCCTGTGGACCATTTTTATTATTATTATTACAAAAGTACAATGTACAATAGGCTCCAAGATAACCCTTCATTCTAGCTGTGGGTGGCAAAGATGCTATGGTAGGGATCCAGATGTTTGAATAGGAACGGAAGAGGGTCACCATCACCTCGTACGTGAGGAACAGCTTACTTTTTGGCAGATTTCTTAATTCCACCTGTGGCCAGGGGCCCCTTCCCCACGGCCTTGGCTTTTAGCTCTTGAGTTTCTTCTGCTCCTCTTTCTGTTTCTGCTTGAAAGCCTTCTCCTCCTCGTCCATCTCCTTGGCCTGCTTCTTGGACTGTTTCAGGGGCTTCTTTTCTCCACCTTCGTGGCCAGACATGGCACCGACAGCCCCTCCCTACGGACCTTTTCCTTAAGCCATTATCCAGTGTGTCCAGTGTGCTCTTCTACATGCTATTCTCCCGGACACTGTGCCTTCCCCTTGGGATAACAGGATGACCTTCCCACGGCCTCTCTGGCTGAGCTGACAAGATCTCAGCATTTTCCTTTTAGTCTTTGGGGTGGGGAAGTGCAACGTCCCATTTGGGCTGCAGTCCCCAACAGGACAGACCAGGCACAGTACCCTGTGTTCCCTGGAGCAAGCATGAGCTGTAAGGAACCCCCTGGGAAGACTTACATGAGCACCAGGAATGTTATCCTCACAATCCCTGGGGCAAAGTGGGGTTAAGTGAGTAATAACAAGAGGCGGAAATGTGATCCCACCACCACACGCCTGCTTCTGCGCTGCCAACGAAACTGCTCTGAATCATAGAACAGAACATTTAAAAATCCTAGAATCCGGGTGGTCCACACCTTTAATCATGGTACCTGGGAGGCAGAGGTAGACAGACCCCTGTGAGTTCGAGGCCAGCCTAGTCTACAGAGTGAGTTCCGGGACAGCCAGGGCTACACAGAGAAACCCTGTCTCAATAGGTAGGTAGGTAGGTAGATAGATAGATAGATAGATAGATAGATAGATAGATAGATAGATAG